>NW_022103924.1:2336003-2337317 GCF_000313985.2 Echinops telfairi
AAAATGAGCTGACACCAGGGGCTCAAGTGGAAAGTGGGTGTCATAAGAATGATGAAGTCAACATATGTACTAAAGTGCTGGACACAGATGACGTATGTACAGATTGTGATGAGTTGTATGAGCCCCTAATAAAATGATTATTTTTTTTTAAAAAAGAAAGAAACTGCGGGAGAAGGGAAACAATGGTCGGTGTAAGATAAGAAAATAATAATGATTTATAATTTATCAAAGAGTCACGAGTGTGGAAGGGGGGAGGGAGGGTAAAAAGAGGAGTTGATACCAAGGTCTCAATAGGAAGTAAATATCTAGAAAATAATGATGGCAACATGTACAAATATGCTTGATACAATTGGTGTATGGATTGTTAAAAGAGCCCCCAATAAAATTATCTTTAAAAAAAAATGTTGATGGGGTGGTTCTAACTTCCTAACCACTCTGTGGAAGAAAGATGTGTTTCTGTAAAGAGCTGTATTTTTGTGAACTCTATGGGATAGTTCTACTTTGTCCTATAGGGTTGCTATAGGTCAGAATCCACTTGATGGCAATAGTTTGTTTTTTTCTGGACAGTGTTGTGGGCCATTTCAAAGGTCCTCTAGACATAATTTAGTATGTCTGGGGGTAGCAGTATGAGCAAATGTACCTTAAAGGAAAGGAGAGCACACACGTCTTTCTGTGAGCTCAGTCTCCATGTCACACTTAGTGTGTCCTAGACGACAGACTCCAGAGCCCAGTCACTTGCATACTCTCCTGAATGGTCCACAGTGGTGTCCTCAATGACACGTTTCCTGAGGCCTAACATCTCAGTGGGAAGTAAAGGGAAATTAAATGAGATTGAATAGCAACTTGGAGGATGATAGTAGGATTAGAAATGATTTTCAGAATTTGGAAGCATGGAGATTAACAAGATGCCTGAAGTCCTAGGAGCCCATAGACATAATCTCATTGAGATTAAGTTTTCATGGTAAAATCTTGGCTTTGCATTAAAGATATTGCCCTTCAATTACATTAGTTCAGCGACTTCAAAATTTTTCAATGAGCCACAATAAGAAATCAATTTGACACTTCAATTCAATGATACATACATTTGTTATCATAAATTTGTTGTTAGCTGCTCTTAATTTGGAGCCCAATCCATGGCAACATATTGCACAATGGAATAGGACTATTGTGATCCCTAGGGTTTTTATTGGCTGATTTCTAGACCTAGACTGCTAGGTCTTTATTCTTTTTTTTAAGTCATTTTATTGGAGGCTCATGTAACTCATCACAATCCATACATACATCAATTGTATAAAGCACATTTGTACATTTGTT
>NW_022103924.1:2339441-2344893 GCF_000313985.2 Echinops telfairi
GGGCCAATCCCAACACTGAGTCTCCAGCGTTGTCCCCCTTAGAGCCCGGGGCCATCAAGGGATGGCATGTCTCGTGGTGGGATCAGCCATATTGTCCACTCTGTCCACAGGCTGCTCAGAGCGGGGATGTTGTCCTCCAGGCCTGGTGGGTCAGAATGTGCTCCACTCTCTCTTCCTCCCCCTAAGTGCTCCCATTTGCTCTGATCAGACATGCCCCTCTCCCCTAACTGCAGCTTCATTGCAGTCCTCTCAAGTAGCTTCTTCTGGGGGGAGGGGCTGTTGTCCTCAGGCCCCTCCACTGGCTCCCCACTCCTTGCCAACATGCTGCATTCGTCTGGCACTGGCTTCAGGTCTTTGTTCTTAGTATATCTTCCAAGTCTATCTTAGTCTGGAAGCACTAGTGAAATCTCTTCAACTTCATAACAACATGCGAACCTCAAATAACAGATGGGTAGGGACTGACGGTGCATTGACTGGGGATTAAACCCTAGTCTCCTACAGAAAGTTAAAATTCGTCCACTGAATCATGCTGGTCACACATGCATCTATATATAGATGCAATTAAAGCAATGTTCTCATGTTTAGTTTTACATATGAAGGGGCTTCAAAAAGTTCATGAAAGAATAGATTTAAAAGATAATAGAACTTTTACACAAACTCTTTGAAGCCTCCTTGCAAGCAGCAAAGTGTGATATTTTTCAGGTTTCAAAACGTGGTTATATCCATTGCATTGATTTCTAGGACCTTCAATTTGCAAAAAGCATTGAAGAAAGTGCAGTAACATAATTTCTCATCAATTGGAGAGGAATGTTTAGCTGTGATGTCTTAGGGTATGAATTAGGACAACTGTTACATGTTCCCACCATCATTAATCTTAAGTAGTGAGAAAGATCTAGAGTCCTCAGATTCTAGAACAGATGCCAGCCATAGTCTGTTAACATCTTTATTTTAGAAAAATATTCAGTGTGTGGTGTGGTATGGTGTGGAAGTGTTGTGTGTGATTATTGTTTTGTGTGAGTGTGTGTGTGTGTGTGTGTGAGAGAGAGAGAGAGAGAGAGAAAGAGAGAGCACTATATTGGAGAGAAGGAAAGTTTTCTCAAAACTGTCGTGCCCTAGCCCTGACATTTTCATGAATGGAACGGGAAAGCACAGGCATAAAAGAAACAGCAGACTATCAAAGAGTTGTTCTGAAAGAGAAGTTATAAATGAAGCTTTTTGTTTACCACACAAAATCAGAATCTGTTAGCCTGATTAAAGCAATCTGGAGATTAAAGCTCATTCTTAGTCCAGAAGATAGGATTGTAGATAACAGTTAAGTAGGCCACATGAACTTTTTAATAACACCAAGTTCACAAATATTTTTTCTCCCACTCTTGGGAATGTCAAAGGAAATAAATTAGAGGCTCCTACCAGGACCTTCAACCTCCTCGCCTCCCACCAACTTCTAGAGCAACTAAACATCCAACATCCCTTAGTGGTTTCACATTGTGTGAACATGCAAGAGCGATGGGAAAGAGATATACTTGGGGCCAATGCATTTTTAACTCCCTGGGAGGTATTTTTAATCTAAACATGCCTTCATTCGGGTCTTTAAAGATGAAATCATGAAGCAACTTTCCCTTAGTGCCATATCTTATTCTATCATCAACTTTTTATATACTTGAACACTGTGTCAATTAACACCTTTCAACTCAGACTAACTCCTCTTTTGGGAATAGTTCTATCCTGAAGAAATGCAAGCCTGGAAGAAACCAAAGCTTACCATACTTCTGTCTTTAAGCACTTCCTCTACCCAATAGACTTTATTGTGGTATAGAAAATGCTACCTCTAAAAGGCAGGTGTCCAAAAAAATTTTTTTCTTACACAATACTTCATTTTTATTTCAAGTTCTTATTCAACCAGATCCAGAAACTTAACTACAATCAGTTAATAATAAATTTATTTCAGTGTTTTCCTTCTTGTTGTTTCTATCCAGAGAAACTAGAGGCTTTCTGTCTGAATTCTGGCTGTCAATGATTGCATCTGTCATTTTCTGAGATTCCAAAATCCCATCTGCCTCTGTCTGGGCAGCCCTTGCTATATTTCCACAACTGAACAAAGTGGTTGGTTAGTTGTGCCTCACTTTAATCCAATATCCATGCCTTTTTGATCAGATACCAGTATTGTGGGATCCCAGGGAAACACACTTGATGTTTCAGGATCCAATAGTCTCATTTCCTTTTCATATAACACAATAAACATGGACTGTACAAGTTTATGGACTCACTGAGCAGAACAAAGGGTCAATGCACTTACTGCGAACAGAAAGATTAGAGGTTCAAGTACACCCAGAAGTGCCTTGAATGAAAGGTTGTGATCTATTTATAAAAATCCTATGAAGCACTATTCCATTCTAACATACTTCAGTTCAGCATGAGTTTGAATGAACACTACGGCAACTCTTTGTGTTTGCTTATTTTTGCTACTGCTTTTTGAGCTAGCTCAATGTGGTTGCCTTAGCATAGCAAGCGCCTAAGTAGTGAGGAGCGACTAAGTCACGTGCTGCTTACCCTCCTGGTACTTTTCATCCTCTTCACCAAACACAGTGCCCTGGGAGGCTGATCTCCAAGAATACTTCAATTGAACTCACTTTAAACAAAAATCCTCACGACTAGACCAGTAAACACCAATCAGGATAACTGGAAAAGAAATTAAAGCTGTCAGGCCCTTCATTCAACTTAGATCAACAATCAACACCCACAGAAGTCAAGAAATCAGAGGACACATTGCATTTAGCACATTTTCTGCAAAAGGCCTCTTTAAAGTTATAATAAACCTTTGATGACTGAAATTCCTGGTCTTCTCAATTAATTCCTATGCATGTGTATGTTGGATAGTGTAAATGGAAGACAGACAAGAACTGATACTTTTGAAGTATGGGATTGGCACAGAATATTAAATATGAAATGAACTGCTAGAAGTATAAACAAATCAGTCTTATAAGAAGCACCACCAGAATTTCCCTTAGAAGTAAGAATGATGAGACCTCAGCTCACTTACATTAGATACTTCACCAGGAAAGAGGATTTGCTAGAAAAAGACATGTTTGGTAGAAGGTTGACAAAAATAAGAGAAACCTTATGTGACATGGATTGACACAACAATCTTTATAGTGAACTATTGGCATAAACATATCAATTATCTTGAAGATAATGCAGGGACAAGCAACATCTTGCTTTGCAACATATGTGGTTGCCATGAATCAAAATGGACTCAAAGACGACTAAAATAATAACATGTCTACCTCCCAGTCAGTCAGAAAGAGGCACTGGCAATGGATCAAAAAGCAGGAGGAAAAGGAGTTGGAGATAATGATCTTTCCAGTTCCTTTCTTCTGAAGCACAGGTTGGCAAACACTTCATTTCTTGACCAAAACCCATGTGCATCTGGGTGACCTTCTTTCAGCGACACAGTGACAGACATGGTTGCAGCTTTCTCTGGGTGCCCATGCCTGCTCCTCACTCTGTCCATTTGTCCAAGAGATGGGGCTGGCTCTCCAAAGTTGTTACTCGCAAGGTGCTTTGCAACCGTTGTTGATTTCCTTTTATCCTGCCCACAGTCTTGTAAATAGTTACTTGATTCAACTCTCTTCGTTTACCCTGCATAAGTGTGCCCTCTGTTTTTAGCTGGTATCTGGATGAATCAGTTAGTTTTATAGATAATACCTGGCAGAAGGATCCTTTAGTCGCTGGTTATAAGAGCAACGTCCTTTAATCTGCAGTGGGTCAGGTCATGATGTGGAACAAGGAGTTTATTCAATCCCCTTGCTATCATACGAGTATATGGATCCCAATGAAGTCACACTGTGGGCCAGCCAGAGGAGATCACTCTGCCCTCAGATCCTACTGAGAGACAGCTCTGAGTCTCCAATGATATGTGTGTGTGTGTATATACATGAATATATCAGCTAATCTCTTCATAGATATTTATATAATATATTTATCAGCTATTCTTTTCATATACATAGCAGCTAATCTCTATGTATGTTTGTGTATGTATATATATGTGTGTGTGTGTATATATGACAGAGTGAGAGATGCAGCTGGGATGAAGTCAAGGGGCTGAACAGAGAGAGTGCACCAGGCAAAACCAAAGCCACACTTACATGAGGCCACAGGGAACATGGTTATTTGAGGTATTGAGGATAATACTATCAACCATAGAGCTGATTCTCACTCATGGAAATTCTGTGTGTCAGGGTAGAACAGTGTTCTATAAGGTTATCAATGGCTGTTTTGTTTGTTTTGTTTTTGGAAACAGATTGCTGGGCCTTTTTTCCCAAGGTACCTCCCACCTCAACCTTATAGTTAGCAGATTTGCACCAGCCAAGAATGCTATGAGGAAAGAAGGGTCCATGATCAACAGAAGTTATGAAGTAGAGGAGAGCTCTGTACAGTAAAGAGAAAGAATATGCATGGATAAATGTGGAGGCAATTAAGTGAGTTGTAGGGAGTGACCAAGCATGGGTCATAGCTGGAGCCTTGAGAACAGAGCCATTGGACGATTCCAGAATAATTCTTTAGGAGAAATTAGGTGTGGTCTTCAGGATTACTTGTCATGAAGTGTGTAACAACATTCTTTTTCTTAGATGTTGTTTTATAGACCAACTTGACCAGAGATGATGGAAATAATGATGGGCCCTGAATGCAATCTCTGAAATGCTCCAAATTCCTTGTGCTGGAGCCACCTTGGATCCTGCCTGAACAGCTGTCCAGGCACTGGTCTCTCAGGAGCCAGTCTGCCTTGTAGGGTTGTTAAGAGCAGGGTCTGGAGCCAGCCCGTCTGGATTCCCATACAAGATTTGCCACATCTTAGCTCTTTGGTCTCTGATAAACTTACTACCATCTTTATCTTTGTTTTATCACCTGTAAATTGAGAATAACAACTATCCCACTCACAGGGTCATTCTGAAGGCTGAGTGAGTGCATATGCAGAAGAATTATTGACAGAATAAGCAGTCAGTATGGGTTTCCTAGCATTGGTATTATTATCAGGGTCTCTGGCAGACTGGAGAATAGATTGGAGCAGTAGAGGAAGATAGGGGGAAGAAGGTATTAACATGCAAATAAGACCCACCTCCAACACCCCTGAAATGCATATATGGAGTAGAACAACAGATAACTTTTCAAGGGATTGCTATAGAGCTATCAAATGTGAACTCTCTAATGTCTGTAATGAAGAAGAACCCTTTGAGGAAAGATGGAATTGAGTAGTGTTTGAAGGAGGAGAAAAAAGGATGGCCTGAAGCCCCTATTCCACTTGGCTTTGATCAGAAACTCTGTTAAATGATCATGATTTTCTTTTCTTTTAAACAATCATTTTATTGGGGCCTCTTATAGCTCTTATCACAATCCATCCATCCATACATACATTGTGTCTAGCACATTTGTACATATATTTCCATCTTCATTT
>NW_022103924.1:2346348-2361317 GCF_000313985.2 Echinops telfairi
TGTGGCTTCTCCTCAGGGATGTCTTGCAGGAAGTCAGCCTTGCCAGCTGAAGCAGGGAACTGCTAAGGCAGCTGCACCCTGGTCCGACCATCACAAATCAAGAGACCAGAGAATTAAAAAGGCGAGGCTCACTGAGCCATTTATGTCTTCTCCCTTCAATTAACCCCATATGTGTTTATCAGCCAGGTTGGCACAATGAACTAATTACACAATAAACGTACTCCCTCACCACATTAGGCATCCTACACACTCCTTGCCATAGATTTTAGATCACTTGTTGTTCCCTTTCCCTGGGTTTTGTTAACAGCCCCCTTCCTTTTCCCCATCTCTCCCTCTCCTCTCCATTCCCACCCCCCCAACCATCAGTTCGGTTTGTTTTCTCCTCCAGATTGTTTATCCACCTATCTTATCTAGATATATATGCAGGGACAATAATAAGAACAAAAACAAACAAAGCCAAATAAAGCAACAAAAGAAAAGAAAAAACAAAACAAAACAACAACAACAAAATCCCAAAGACCAAAATAGAAAAGCCTATAAATAGTTCCAGGTCTGTTTGTTGCCCTTTAGGAGTGCTTTCCGGTGGAGTTTGATGGGGTGCCACACCCTGGCCCCAAAGTGTTATTTTGGTATTCCCTGGGGACTTCATTACTTTGCTCCCCTTGCTGCTCTGTTGCACACCCTTAGTGTTTTGTCCCGGTGTGGTGAGGTCATATGAGGCACAATTTCTACACTGTGTCTCCAAATGATGATTTTCGAGCACCTCACTATCAAGTGGTCATAAACTCAGTCCAAGTTCAAAGATCATAGGAATTAAGATAAACTTTAGGCCTGCTATTTTAAAGTTATATTTTGGCTTATTGGACATGAATTTACTAGTTTTACAAGATAGTTCTTAAGAATTTTCAAAATATACTGAGATGTGGGTAACTGAGAAGAGGGTAGACAAGCTTTTGGGCAGCAATGTAAGCCATTAGAAGAGCAGAAATGCAAGTTGCCAGGAATTGAGCCAAGAAGGACAAGATGTTGGTGGTAGGGAAGTGGGCTCAGCTCCTTACTGTGCCCCAATGCACAGGAAGCAAGGGAACTGTACAGAGATTTTGAGGAAACCTTGACAAGTTTACACAATACAACACAAAGGGATAGGGCAATTCCTGAAGGTCCTTTGCCCAAAATTGGGATTGACTTGGACTCCACCACAAGAGGTTTCCCCAGATGCTGCCCTGTGGAATCTCAATTGTTGCTGTTGTTAGCTCTTACAGAGTTACCCCTAACTCCTGGTGATCTATGGTACCATGGTACAAAATACTGCCCATACCTAGGATTAGTTGCAGGTTGTGATCTAGGAGTTTTCATAGGCTGATATTCAGAAGTAGATCGTCAGGTCTTCTATCTAGTCCATCTTCTTCTAGAAGCTCTGCTGAAAACTATTTAGCATCACAGCAATGTGCTGGCCTCCACTGACAGAAGGGTGCTAGCTGCACACATGAGCACTTGCACTGTGGTGTTCAGCAGGGAAGGTGAGAATTCTACCCCTGAAACCTCAATGACTTTCTTTGTTTCTTTTTTCTTTCTTTCTTTCTTTTCTTTTTTTTGCAAGGGGTGTGGGCAGGCTTGTATTATTTATTTATTCATTTCATAAAACTCATTATACTTTTGAGAAAATGTTGCATTTTTCTTTTAAATACATCACAGCAAAGTAATGTTATGCCTCATACTCCACCCCCCGCCACCAAAGGAAAACCATGTCTCATAGGCTATTGATAAGAATTTTCAAACATAGTGATGAGCTTATTATGTTTGCAAAGTCAAATACTATTAGTGATGGTTTCATGGCAGCTAATTCCAAGAGGAAGAAACCAATGTTGTTGTTAGGTATCATCAGGTCCATTTTAATTCATAGAGATCCTAGGAGACCGAATAGAACTATGTCCCATCGAGTTTCCACAGCCATAAGCTTACAGAAACAGATGACCAGATCTAGTTGGGTTCAAACTGCCACACTTTCATTTAGCAGTGGAACGCTTAACTGCTGTGCTGCCAGGATTCCTATGGTTTCTTTCTCTCATGCCAATCTAAGACCTACCAGTGGTTTCTCAGTTCCTGAATGCCTGAATGCCTGAATTTGAAATAGCAATTTCAAATCAGAAACACTTCATACTAGCAACATGGACTCCACAGTTCACTTTGGACCTTTCACCCAAGTCTCCTCAATATACCACACAAAAATATGTGTCCCCACATCGCAGTTGTTTCATCCGAGGCATAAGGTGGATAAAGGACAGCCATCCATTCCCCCGCACAGCAAGCTGCTGTCTGCACTAAGAATGAGGTCTCAGCTTCATGAGTCCCTGAATATTCTCTGCCCTTATAAGGTGATTTAAATGGTTCTTTTTTCCCTTATAAAAAAAGTGGGGAGTGGGGGATGGGGGAAGTGGTGGGAAGTGAGGAGGAAGAGTACGAGGGTTAAAATTAATTTGAATGTAACTATTTTGCCCAAGTCTATGAACACGGTAGCTCTTTTATTTGTTTGGAATGAGTGGGTATACAGAACAGCTCCATTTTGCAACCCATTAACTTCCACAGAAAAAGGCCATCCTTTCTGTTTATATTCAAGGAACTGGATTTGGAAGCTGTCATCCTGTGTTTGGTGTAAACAAGACCACCAATGGAGAGCAGTCCCTTTCAAGAAGAAAAAATGAAAGTTAGCTCCTGGGCTCCAGGGAACATTTCCTACTTACTAGATGTCATCTTCTATTTTGTGTTTTTAAGAAGTAGGTACATTAGTGGTAGCTTTAAATTCACCTTTAATTTCTAGATCCCCAGTGACTTCTAGCACATTGCTATGGGTATAGGTGCTTTAATGTGAAAGGAAGGCAACCAGAAAACATGACAGAGATGAGAGACATTCAGAGAACAAAGTACTCTGAGCGATCATGGGATAATTACATCCCTGCAGCATCGAGCAAGGAAGGGCCTGGGTGTCAGCAATTCTCTTAAGATTACCAGCTTCAAAAAGCTCATTGATTGCTGTTATAAGATTTCAATGGGAAAGGAATGCAGAAATATTTGAGTACATCTATTTCAAAAAGATAAATCTTGTGTAGTGTGACCAGAGGTAAGAAGGTGGTATCTGTAACAGAGATGGGCTTTTCAAAGGCTCAATCTGTACATATTGTTTGTGAGTCCCCCTGTCCCAAATAGAAACTTTTGGAAAGGTTTCCAAAGAATCTGGCAAGGTTGCCATTTTATCTGTATAGAACACTCTTGAGATAGTTAATGTTTATTGTGCCAACCTGGCCGATAAACACAAGTCAGGTTAATTGAAGGATGGAGAGATAAATGGCTCACCTTTCTAGTTTCTCAGGTCTCTTGCTTTGCAATGGTCAGACCAGGGTGCAGCTGCCTTAGCCAGTTTCCTGCTTCAGCTGGCAAGGCTCACTACCTGCAAGACATCCCTGAGGAGAAGCCACATGGACCTACCCCGATGCAGCCCTGGGTGCTGGAGCAGCTGTTTGGAGACCGCTCCAATGCTGAGATGCTTACACATTCACTGATTTGGCTTTCCTCCTGCAGTAAGCATCATTGAGTGTGTTTTGTGAAATGGAGGAGGACTTTGTGGATTGGTGTCAGACACACGGGTTAATGGATAAATGTTAGACTTGTGGGCTTGGGCAGCACTGAGTTGGAATGTTTTCTTGATGTGCACTTACCCTTTACATAAAACTCTCTGATGAGAGCACCATAGAACTACCTTGCAAGACGTTGAACTACCTTGCAAGACATTGAACTACCTTGCAAGATGTTGAACTACCTTGCAAGACATTGAACTACCTTGCAAGATGTTGAACTACCTTGCAAGATGTTGAGCCACATCAAAGAAACAAACACAAAAAACTCCATTTTAAAGAAAAAATAAAGTGTAAATTAGGGCCCAAATCAACAGCTGCATCCAAGAAGCCACCACAAAAATGTGGGACCCCTGATAAGACTGGGCTGAGACCTGACCGATGCTCAAAAGCTAGCCGAGTCACCTAAAGCATGGAAAAACCCGATAAGACTTGACTGGGACAGTGAATATGTCAAAGAGCCAGCCAAGATGTCAATTTAAACCCGGGTAGAGACACTGACTTTTAGAGAGCTAGGAACCAAGGAGACATTATCTCCTGCTCTCTCCAACTGTACCCGAGGTGAGTACACCAATGAGGCAATGCTTATTGGGACTATTGGGATATTATGAAATATGCGAAGAATGCTGTTATTATGCCCTTATGCTCATAGTTGTTTGCCCATAGTAGTTTGAGTAATATTTTAGATTGTTTGATGTGTGTTTGCAATGAATAAACCGAGCATTCGAAAATGTCTAAGAGCATTAAGTAATTATTGACCGCGCTGCTCATGACACTCTCTCTTATACATATGAGTTTCTGTGGATTTGTTTCTCTAATGTACTCAGATTAACACAACTCTAAAAATGAAATCCTTTGCTATAGCATGTTTATTATTCATCTCTAGTTATAATTGTAGAATTAAAATATATGGCAAAGAAAACACTTTAGTAATGTTAATGGCAACCTTTGAACTTATGCTTTGCTCTATCAATTTCTGTGATCAATTGCAAAAGCGAGATTTGTAATTGTCAATGTATTTTCTTTTTATGTGCTTATTGCATAGCTTTCCTTTGTTCAGGTATAATTTATCAGATACAATTGGACTGTGTTTTCATATATATGTATGATAGATGATGATGATAAGTATAAGTGTGATTTCATCAATGTCTGTAAATTATATAAGTATATATGGCTAAAGAATTGTGTACAGGTGCCAGGTTGGCAAGGAGTGGATTGAGATAGTTTATTGTGCCAGCCTGGCCGATAAACACAAGTGGGATTAACTGAAGGGCAGAGAGATAAATGGCTCGGTGAGCCTCGCCTTTCTTGTCTCTTGGTCTTTGATCATCGGACCAGTGTGCGGCTGCCTTGCTTGTTCTGTGCCTCAATTTACAGGGTACACTACCTGTGGGACGCCTAGCCTATGAACTGTGTCGCTGTAAATTGAGGTCCCTTTAAGACATCTCTGGAGCTGGGGACTGCCGGTTGGTGACCTGGCTGACAGTTGGTGAGCTGCCTTGTGATTGGCTGCTGTGCTGAGATAGCCTAGCTCTCTCTATGTATAGAGGAAGACCTGGCAGCAGACTAGACTTGAAGGACTTCTGGTGCCTCACAACTCTCTCACGGAAGTGAGTTGCACTGAGTCATTTGTACTGCTTTATAATTTAACTGTTCCTTTCTTGTATTATATATCTATCTATCTGTATATAATTTAACAGTTCATTTCTCGTGTTATATATCTAATTATCTTTATAAATAAATATATAAACTTATCAGCAATCTGGTTTTATCTCTCTAGAGAACCCTGTCTAACACAACAGGATTGGAAAACCTTATCTTTCTCTTACAAAGTGGTCATTGAAAGCACAACATGCTAAATTTATGGGATGTATTGTAAAACACAATCAGAGGAAAATTTATAGCAATAAATGCTTGCATTAAAAAGAAGAAAGACCTCAAAGTTAGACCAGTCTAACTCTACAACCCCAGAAATTAGAAAAAAGAAGATCAAACTAGGTCTAAATCTACCAGAAGAAAGGAAGTAACAAAGACTAGAGCACAAATCAAATCAAACCCCACCCCCCAAAAAAAACAGAGAGATAAAATAAAACCAGAATTTGGTTCTTTGAAAAGATAAATAAAATTGACAACTCTTTAAGAAGATTGACAACAAAGAGAACAAATGTAAATAATCAAAATAAAAGATAAAAGAGGGGGGCATTACAACTAATCCAATAGTGATAAAAAGAATTACACCTGAAAAAATAAACGGTATGGCAACAAACTAGATGTCCAAATGAGACACAAAAATTCTTAGAAGTACAAAACTATGCACACTGATTCAAGAGGAAATAGAAAACCTCAACAGAAATATAACAAAAGAAGAGCTTGAATCAATGATTTAAAAAAAAAATCTACCAACAAGAATAATAAAGAATTCCTGGACCAAATGGCTTCACTGAGGACTTTCATCAAACATTTAAAAAGCTGATGTGACTATTGTTTAAACTATACCAAAAGGCATGAGAGGAAGGAGTACTCCTACACTGACTCAATTAATGTTCTCTAATTCATCTCCAGGTTGCAATATCCATTGCAACGCCTACTCAGAAACCACAAACAAAAGTTATGATTGAACAAGGTATTAAGGAAGTTAACAAGTTGCCAATGAGAAATGCTCAGGGTAATTGTTTATCAGGACATGTTACAAAGTTTTAGGTCTGCTAATAAATGCCCAAATGAGCATACAGTTCTGCTCTGAGTCCCAAGCTGAAGACACTCAGCTCAAATTCTATGGATCAGCAAGACAATTTCCTGAATTAAGTGCCCACTAAGGCACCTCACTCCAGTAAGCCTCAACCCAAAGACTAAGGTCCCCTTCTGTGAGTCAGTAAGTCCAACTTCCACAGTTAAGTGCCCAGAGGGACCCCACTCCACAAGCCAGCCTGCTGAACAAAAGTAAAGATGAGTATGTTTACTTGTTCCATGGGTTGGGAAATCCATCACTTTGTTGTATGCTCTGGTTCCTTGTTCTGATGCTGCTTCTCTGATGTCAAAGATGTTTGCCATCAGAGTACTGTATAGGGATCTCAGTTCCAGAAGATATGCTTTACTCCTGGCTCTTGCTGGTAATGAAAGCCACTACTGGATCTCAGAGGGCTCATTTTATATGCAACAGGATGACACTCCAGCTAATCTTATTCAAAAATTACTCACAAATGAATTCTCTCAGTAACTTCTCCCACTTTACCAGACCCATGCAGGGAAAAGTCACTTAGTGGGAGTTAGAAGATCTGGCTAGAAGAGACACATTAAGTAATTCACTGCAACTCCAAAATTCATTCTTTAAAGCAAACATAACTCTGATACAAACTAGACAAATAAGCTATAAGAAATGAAAATTACAGACAATATTTCTCATGAATAAAGATATAAAATTCCTCAGCAAAATACTAGTGAACAGAATCTAACAGAATCTGAAATGTCACACATCATGCCCAAGAATGATTTATTCCAGGGATGCAGGGGTGGTTCAACATTAGAAAATCAATCAGTGAAATATACCACATGACTCAAACAAAGGAAAAGAACCACATAATTAATTCCAACACCATTTCTTGATCAAAACCCTAAAGAAAATTGGAATAAAGGAGAAATTCCTCAATATGATTCAGGGCATAAATAAAAATCCAACAGTCACCATTATACTTAGAGAAAGATTGAGTGCTTGCCACTTGAAATAAAAAATAAGACAAGAGTGCCCAGTCTCACCATTTCTATTCAGTATTGTATTAGAAATTCTAGCCAGAGCAATAGGAGGAGGTAAAAAAGTATCCAGATTGGGAAATATGTAAAATTATTTCAATTCATATATACACACAGAAATTCACAAAAGTTCTACAAGAAAAGTTTTAGACCTTGATATAGTTAAAGTTTATTGTGCCAACCTGGCCGATAAACACATGTGAGGTTAATTGAAGGACGGAGAGATAAATGGCTCAGTGACCCTCGCCTTTCGAGAGTTCTTGGGTCTCTTGCTTTGTGATGGTCGGACCAGGGTGCAGCTGCCTTAGCCAGTTCCCTGCTTCAGCTGGCAAGGCTTACTTCCTGCAAGATGTTCCTGAGAAGAAGCCACATGGACCTACCCCAGTGCATCCCTGGGTGCTGGAGCTGCTGTGTGGAGACCCCTGCCAGCACTGAGATGCTGACACGTTCACTGATTCGGCTTTCCTCCTGAAGTGGGCATCAGAGTGTGTGTTGTGAGGTGCAGGAGGACTTGGTGGATTGGTATCGGACATATGGGTTAATGAGTTAATGTTGGACTTGTGGGCTTGGGCAGCACTGGGTTGGGTTGTTTTATTGATGCACACTTAACCTTTATATAAAACTCTCTCTTATACATGAGTTTCTGTCTATTTGTTTTTCTAATGTACCCAGACTAACACAGACCTACTACAGGAATTTAGCAAAAATTGCAGGGTACAACATCAACAAACAAAAGTGAACTAGGGTTGTATATAGAAAATATACAAACAATGGAAAATATGAACGGGAAATTAGGAGAATAATTCCATTTACGATAGCATCAAGAGAATGAAATGCTTAAGAATCAATTGAACCAAGGATGTGAAGGTATTTTAAGGAGAACGATAAAATATTACTGAAACAGATTTAAAAATACTTAAATAAAGGGAAAGATGTCCTATGTTCTTGGGTTGAAAACTTAGTATGATTAAATGAAAGTACAATCCAAAGTAATTGCTAGATTCACCAGGATCCTGATTAAAATCTTAAGTCTTCTTCTCAGAAATAGAAAATCCAGTTTTCAACTCCAGCTGAATAAACAAGAGGACTCGAATAGCTAAAATAATGTTGAAAAAGAAGAATAAAACACCAGGATTCACCTTTTTAAAATTTTAATTTATTTTGGTCAGGTATAATTCAATAATTTTCTCCCCCCCCCCCAGTTTTATTTGAAAGTAATTTACATATAATTCAATTATTCAATCCCTCATTCATATCACAGAGAATTGTACAATTGCCCCCTCACCAGCTCTCTACCAGGCTGTCTGGTCTCCCACCAGAACACTAGAAAGCTTGAGCTTGTGTCTGTTCTGCTGCTGGTTCCTACCACAGTGGACTCATATAATATTTGTCTTTGTGTGCTTGACTAACCTCACTCAGCATAATGTCTTCCAGATCCCTCCATGAGTGGAGGTGTTTCATGGTTTCATCGCTTTTTAGGGATACATAGTATTCCACTGTGTGTATGTACCAGAGTTTCTTTACCCACTCTTCTATTGATGGGAATTTAGGCTGTTTTCAGCTTCTTGCTATTGCGAACTGTGATGCGATGAACATTGGGGAGCAAACATCTCTTTGTGCTCTATTTCTCATTTCTTTTGGGTACATGCCCAGTAATGGTATTGCTGGGTAATATGGTAGTTCAATTTCCACCTGTTTTAGGTATTGCCATATCACCTTTCATAGTGGCTGTACGTAATTACAAGTCCACTAGCAGTGGCTAAGAGTTCCTATCTCACCACACCCTCTCCAACATTTGTTGTTCCAAGCTTTTTTAAAATTGGGTACAGTAATGAGCATTAGGTGGCATCTCATTGTTGTTTTGATTTGCATTTTCCAGATGGCTAATGATCTAGAGCATTTCCTTATGTGCTTACTAGCCATTGGAGTGCCCTCCTTTGTGAATTGTCAGTTCAGGTCTTCTGCCCACCTTCTCAGAGAGCTCTTAATTTTTTCTTGTTGTAAGCTTGTCATATTCTGTAGATCTTAGTAATAGTGGTCTATTAAGTCATTACTAAATATCTTTTCCCAAACTGTTGGCTCTTTTCTTACTCTTTTAATAAAGTTTTTCAATGTCCACAAGTGCTTTATTTTTAATAGGACTCGTTCATCTGTTTTGTCTTCCATGGAGTGTATTTCCTTTTTAAAATTCTGCTGACCCATGTTTTGTCCCTATTTTCTCATCGATGATTCTGATAGCTTTGGGTTTTACTGCTAGGTCTTTAATCCACCTTGAGTTTGGTTTTGTGCATTGAGTTAGATATTTCATCCTGTGCACGTGAATATGCATATGTTTCCAATACCTTTAATCGAAGAGGGCATCTGCTTCCCATTTAACATTTTTTTGGCCTTTGTCAAAAATCAATGCCTGTATACAGATGCTTTTATTTCTGGGTTTTCTGTCCTGATCCATTGGTCCAAGTATCTATCGTTATACCAGTACCAGGCTGTTTTGACAACTGTGGCTAGTATAGCAGGTTTTGAGGTCAGGTAGTGCCAGACCACCTCCTTTGTTCTTCTTCATGAGGAGTTCTTTGCCTATCCTTGGCTCCTTTCCTTTTCATATGAAGTTAGTAATCAGTATTTCTTTGAAGAATGATGCTGGAATTTGGATTGAGATTGCATTGAATTTGTAGATTAGTTTAGGTAGTATTAACATTTTCATTATATGAACAGGGAATAGTCTTCCATTTCTGTAGATCCCTTAGGGTTTCTTATATAGTGATTTTCTGTAGTTTTCTTCAAACGGGTATTTATTTAGTTTTGGGAATTAGGTTTATTCCTAGGTACTTGAGCTTTTTTGTGGCTATTGTGAATGGTACTAACTCCTTGATATCTTTTTCTGTGTTCCCATCACTGGTATATAGGAATCCAATTGATTTCTGCCTGTTATTCTTGTATCCTGCTATTCTACTAAGCCCCGCGATTGTTTCCAATAATCCTATTATGGATCCATTAGGATTCTCAATATATAAGATCATATCATCTGCAAATAGCAAAAGTTTCACTTCTTCTTTACCCAATATCTTGCCCTTGGCATCTTGCCATTGTCTTATGGCCTTGGCTAGGACTTGCAGCACCATGCTGAGTAGGAATGGGGCTAAAGGACATCCTTGCCAGATTCCCTTGATCGCTGGAAATGTGTTCAGCCTTTCTCCATTGAGTGTAATAATAACTACTGGTTTTTTGTATATGGCTTTTATTGTATTGAGGAGTTTCTCTTCTGTCCTATCTTCTTGAGAGTCTTTATTAGGAATGGGTGTTTGATATTATCAAATGCTTTTTCTGAATCAATTGATAGGATCATATAGTTCATGTCCTTTTTCTTATTCATGTGGTCGATTACATGAATTGTTTTCGAAGGTTGAATCATCCCTGCATCCCTGGTATGAATCCCACTTGGTCAAGATGTATTATTTTTTGATATGCCAGGACTTTGTTGAGGATTTTTGTATCTGTGTTCATGAGAGGCATTGGTCTATAGTTCTCTATCCTTGTGGGGTCTCTGCCCAGTTTTGATATCAGGGTTATGCTGGCTTCATAGAATAAGTTGGGGAATATTTTTATCCCTTTCTATGTTCTAGAAGTGTTTGTGAATAAAAAATAAAAAAAAGAAGTGTTTGTGTAGGATTGGTGTCAGTTCTTCTCTGAATGCTTGATAGAATTCTCCTGTGCAGCCACCTGGACCAGGTTATTTTGGTTGGGAGTTTCTTGATGACCTTATTCATTTATTTTGCTATGAATCTGTTCAAATTCTTAATGTCCATGTGTGTTAATTTGGGGAGAGGATGATTTTCCAGGTATTTGTCCATGTCCTCCAAATTATCAAATTTGTTAGAATACAGTCTTTCATAGTACTACATTATTAATCTTTTTATTTCATTGGGGTCTGTTGGGACTTCCCCTGTTTTATTCCTAATTCTAGATATCGATGTCTGGTCCCTCTTTTCTTGGTTAAGTTTGCAATCAATTTGTCAATTTTGTTCATCCTTTCAAGTAACGAACTTTTTTCCTCTTGATTCTTTCCATTGTTCTTCTGCTTTCCAGTTCGTTTAGCTCCACTCTAATTTTCATGATTTTTCCTTTGGTGTTAAAAGGATTATGTTGTTGGCTTTGTTCTAGCTGCTGAAGGTGCTCAGCTAAGGTGCTGACCATACTTCCCTCCTTTTTTTTCATGTGTGCATTTATTACAATAAAGTGTCCTCTGTGTCTCATGAGTTTTTGTATATTGTATTGTCGTTCTCATTGGCTTCCAAGAACTTCTTAATTTCTTCTCTAATTTGGGTTAAAGCCCATTGCTTTTAAGAAGTATGTTATTAAGTTACCAGGTGTTTGTCTTTGTTTTTCTGCTCTTTCTGTTCTAAATTTCCAACTTTATGGCAATGCAGTCAGAGAAGGTAGTCTGAATGACCTCTATGTGTATGACTTTTCTCAAGCTTGCTTTGTGTCCCAGCATGTGATCTATTTTCGAGTATGAGCTGTGTGCATTGGAGAAGAATGTGTATTTATTTGATGTTGGTTGGACAAAATGGAGAAAACATTGACGTTATGAGGAATCTCATCTTGCTTGGATCCACAATCAATGCTAATTGAAGCAGCAGTCAAGAGATCAAATGACATAATACATTGAGCAAATCTGTTGCACAAGACCTCTTTAAAGTGTTGAACAACAAGTAAGTTACTTTGAAGACTAAGGTGTGCCTGATCCAAACCATGATATTTTCAATTGCCTCATATGCTTGAGAAATTTGGGCATTGAATAAGGAATACCCAAGCAGAATTAATGCATTTGAATTATGCTGCTGGAAAAGATTATTGAAAGCACCATGGTATACCCAAAGAGTAAACAAACCTGTCTTGGAAATGGTCTGACGAGAGTGCTCCTTTTAGAAGCAAGGATGGTGAGATTTCATCTTATCTACTTTGGACATGTCATCAGGAGAGACAAGCCTCTAGAAAAGGACATCATGATTTATTAAGTAGAGGATCAATGAAAATGAAGAAGGTCCTTGATTAGATGGAGTGACACAGTGGCTGCAACCATGGGCACAAACCTAACAATAATTTTCAGATGGCACAAACTCTGCCAGTGCTTCATTCTGTTGTACATGGGGTTGCTATGAGTTGGATCTCACTGGATGGCATCTAAGAAGAACAATTCTTAAAATAGCTCATGTCATGGTTACTTTTCTCCAGTACCAGTACAATGGTAGGATAGTCATTTCCCCAAAGAATCAATGGTATTCTCATATGGTCATACAATCCTTGGTAATAATGGGTGCTCTGAGTTCTTTAGAGTAAGTTTACTCTATACAAAATTTTTTTGAAGTATTGTGGGTGGCGGGGGTGGAGGGGGTGTGGTGGGGGAGGTGGATGGGTAGGGGTCGGGGGAGAGTGTTACAGGATGTCCTATCAGGCAGTGTTGGGTATGTATCTTTGACTTCCTATTGTTTAAGCTAACAGCAACCCTGCAAAGCATGTATCCTTGCCCATCCTGAAAACCATGCCTAGATTGTCTGTTCCTTTGTTTTACTGTGGTAGTTTGCTTGTAGCTGCGATGCTGAAAGCTATGTCACCAGTATTACAAATACCAGCATCGTGCACAGGTTTCAGCAGAGCTTCAGACTACAACAGACTCGGAACAAAGGCTTTATGATCTACTTCAAAAACTTAGCCAAAAAAACCCATAATGATTAGAACAGAATATTATCTAATATAGTGCCAGAAGAGGAGCCCTTGAGGTTGAAAAGCATACAAAATGCATGGTGGCCACGCAGTGGACTAGAGTATGCCAACAACAAGGAAGGCAGTGCATGATTATCTATTTTGTGTAGAAGATTGCTGTAAGTTGCAGTTAACTAAAGCATAACTAACAACAAAATTCCTGAAAATAGCCTCATCTTTTTCTAGACTAAACTCACATTGTGATTCTAAAGGTGAAAATAGTTCTTTGCTGAAGAGCAATGCTCTATGGAGCCCCCTGAAAATTTCCACCAGAAACAGTATCTCTGGACCAGCTGCTTGGTTTGTTCATACACAACTGGAGTAGACCCTTACAGCACTCCAGCCTGGCAGTGGTGGCTCACATATAGGTGCTCCCTTCTGAATTGCAATGCTCTTTCTTCTAAATGTTACCTCATTCTACCTCCCTCAGACCTCATGGTGGCTACTCTCCCTTCAGAAAGAGGATGAGGCAGGAGGCATGCTTTTTCCCACACACAATCCATCTCTCCTAAGCTTTCTGAAATTAAATACATCTCACAGTAATATGAATGAAAGGATGGCACAAGCTGGGCAATGCTTAGTTTAGTAAACATAGGTCACCATGTATAAATACTAACGCAGTGGCACCTAATAATGGCATTTCTTTCTTACAAAGTTCAGCCAAGATGCCAACATAAATTGATGAGAAATTTATGTTTTTCTTTTTATTTCATCCTTCAAGTTAAAACCTTATGATCCTAAGAACATATTCACTCTCTCTTGTCCTGGATGACACCCCAGAGCTTCCCACATTAACTGAGAACAAGAGGCACATTCACCTCCTATTCCCAGATCCCCCAGGTTCCTTCCCAGCCCAAAGGTGGGGTTAGGATGGGTTTAGGAAACGTAATTTACTCTTTAACAATAGCTTGAGTTTGTCAGTCATGTAGGAATGGCTCTCCTTATCTCTTACTATATTTTTCCTCAAAAGTTGATAGTACTGAAGTCCAAGATTAGTACTGATACCACCAATAGTTTTCATTTGTTCAATTATCTTCACTTCTGGGAAATTATTAGCAATGAGTCTTCCAAAATTAAATGGGAGAGCCATCTTATTATTCTACTCTGGTCTAGATTCTACCATTCAGAAGTTACCCCAGTCATACCAGGCTTCCTTGAATTCAGGAGAGGAAGGTATGGCAGAAATTTAGAAGCTAAGTTTATGGACCTTTGAGTATTTAAGGACACCAAAGTTATTGCTGATCTTGTAGGAAATAAACAATGACAATAACAATAATAGCTAACATTTGTTAGGTTTTTACAATATCAGCTTTTACATATATTCTTCCAGTTGACTCACATAACAGCTTTATGGTGTGGTAACTCTATTTATTCCAATTTTACAGAAATTAAGAGAGATTAATTAATACCCCAGGATTGATTCAAACCAAGATAATCTTGGTTTGAATTTAATTGTGTCCCCCTCAAAATGTGCTGGAATCCTAGCACCTATATCTGTGAATGTGATTGAATGTAACTACCTTCCATTGTGCAATGTACTGCAATTCCTTTTCCACAGTGCAATACATCGGAACGTATCATACATACTTGTGTATATATACACGAGTTTTTCAGCACATTAAAAAAATTACTTCATTGAGGGCTCATACAATTCTCATCGCAATCCATCCATCCATCCATTGTGTCAAGCACATATGTACATTTGTTGCCCTCATCATTCTCAAAACATTTGCCTTCTACTTTAGCACTTAATATCAGTTTCTCATTTTCCCCCTTCCTCCCCACTCCCCCCTCCCTCATGAACCCTCCATAATTCACAAATTATTATAG
>NW_022103924.1:2362882-2369858 GCF_000313985.2 Echinops telfairi
AAGATAGGACAAAATAATAATGACTTGTAAACTATCAAGGGCTCATGAGGGAGGGGGAAGAGTGGAGGGAGGGGAAAAATGAGGAGCTGATGCCAGGGCCTCAAGTGGAATGTGTTTGTTTTGAGAATGATGATGGCATCAAATGGACACAATGGATGTATGTATGGATTGTGATAAGCATTGTATGAGTCCCCAATAAAATGATTTAAAAAAACAAAACAATTGTACAAATATTGGACCATGCAAACATCAGTCTCTACAACGTTGAAACCAGAAAAATTAGATGGTGCCTGCTTCTTCTACTACCAACTGCTTTGAAAGGATTCCTGTTAGAGGGTTCTGGGCAGAGAGGGAGAAAATGTGGAACAAAACTCAAAATTATCTTAAAATATCAGAATTACTGGTCAGATAGAAATTGATGGAATCCTTAAGACTATAACTGTTAGTCACCCTTCAGGACTAGAAATGAACTCACCTCTATGGCTCAATTTTCAGCCAAATAATAGACAGGGTTATAAAGGGAACAATAACACTAGATAGGTGTAAACACCTGAGATAATCAGCCATTGGCTATCAGAAGAGAAGTGTTTAAGTTCTGCAGGAGGCTATGGATGACTGTGGATGCCCAAAATCGATTTGCATGGACCCCACATGGCCTAAGCCCCCAGTGAATTCCTCTCTGACCATAGTCTAGGGATGTAAGTAACCTTTCTACCAGAGAGAAAGCATGGTAAAATTGATTATGGCAGGTGCAGGTAGGTTAAATTGTAAGACATATCATTTGATCTCCCTTTTAACTCATTTTAAAGCTGATCCGATTTATAATATTTCTGCTTTCTTTTCCATTAAGACTTTCCTATGTTTTCTCTAGCCATTATTATTGATTTTATTTTAGCTTGTTTTATTGCTTCCTGTTTGTGTTTTGTATGACTTTTCTGTATGCAATCCAAGATAGGTAAATCTATAGAGAAGAGACAGTCACTGGGTTCATAATTACATCGGAGCAATGCATGGAAGGTTGAGGGGGGAAATTTCAAATAACCTCTCTCCCACATTGCCACCCTGATGTGATCCATCTGTTCTCAAGCAGAATCATACTTAATACAACTGGCTTAATTGGATTGCACATAATATTTTAGGTGGAAAAGAAGGTTTTCAGAGGACATATTCATTCAAATACTTGTAATTCTTCTAGCAATTATTTTATTGACAAATAAATTTCAATTCCACAAAATTATGCTTCATAAATACAAGTTATAATAACAAGTAGTAGGTATTTGAGAAGATTGAACTCAAGGTAGAAGAGGGAGGCAGAAGATGGCAGTGAGAAGTGGAGGAGAGAGTGTACTTCAGGAATATGAATAAATATAGATTCTAGTTTGTATGAAGTGCAGTCTGCATGAGAGCTGAGTTGAGTTTACATTTTATCCTGAATCCTGAGCTCTTCCAGAAATAGCCAGTTCTCCAGCATCTCTAGCACCAGCAACATCAACAGCACCTTGGAGCTTGAATGCCTTCATGTTGACCACTGGCGTATACTGACCCTGTGCAAAATGGAATGAGATACTACTTGGTCCTTTGCCACTCCTATGTTCCATCCTATGGTGAGGTCATTGTGATCTCATTGATTTATTTTCTGAAGTAGATCACTAGGACTTTCTTCCTAGTCATAGCAACACTCAATTCTCCACTAATGATCAGTGGGTGTGTATGAGATGCATTGTGTATAAATTGAATAGGGCCTCGCTCATAAAAGGTGAAAATTCTACAACCAAGCCACTACTGATCCAGGAAATTAATAGAAATACAGAATGTCAGGCTCCGTCCAAGACCTACTAGAACAGAATCTGATATATACTAAGACTTCCAGGTACTTTTAATGCTCATTAAAGCTTGAGAAGCACACCTTCGCATGGCCTCCAAAGCCCTTGTGTATCCTGAAAATATTTAGAAAGGATTCATATTTCCATCCCTTTAGTGATCTCTACTGCGGAGAATCAATGCATTTGAACTGTAGTGCTATAGAAGAATATTCCAAGTACCATAGAATAAGTACAGCCAGAGTGATTCTTACAGGCAGGAATGACAAGACTTCGTTTTACATACTTTGGACATGTTGTCAGGGGAGACCAGTGCCTGGACATAGCTATCCTGTTTGGTAAAGTAGAAAGGCAGTGAAAAAGAGGAAGGCCCTCAAGGAGATGCACTGACACTGTCACTGAAACATTGGGCTCAAGCATAGGAGCCATGACGAGAATGGCACAGGACCAGGCAGTGCTTTGTTCTGTTGTGCATATAAGGTCACTATGTGTCAGAACAGACTCAAGGGCACCTAGCAACCAAACCAGCAACTGGTAAACCCCAAAGATAACAAGATCTTTGAATTTTTTATGTCCAGCATGAACCATCATAAAGTAAGTCCAAATTTCAGCTAGTGGGTCAATCTAAGATCACAATCACTCAGAAGATTAAGGCTCTACTTGTCCTTCCTGGTTTAAAAAATCTGATGCAGCCCAATGTTGGGAGGCCAATATATTTCTGTTGGAATTCAAAGACAATTTTCCTGAATTCAGAGTTCCCCAAAAGCATTACTAACAATAATTACTCTTGGATCTTTTGACTTAGACAAACCAAGATGGCTCATTATTTGTATCATCAAATGCTCCTCATATATTGCCTATAGGACTAGTACATCTTTAATAAGGATTTTACTGGTCACTTTGTTTGTACTGGAGTTTGAGTTTTATGAGAAAAGTGGGGATGTTCAGAGCATTCTAAATACTGAAGAACTATCCTAGATAAAATCTAGACCATTATTTTGCAAAATGTGTTTCATTTACAGATTTTTTAAAATTAAGAACTCATTGATTGAGTTGATTCTGACTCATTGTGACTCATCAGGATAAGAGTAGAACTGTACCCTAGGATCTTGATGACTAAATCTTTATGAAAATAGACTGCCACATCGTTCTCCTACAAAGCCATCTTTTCAAATACTATTAGGTGTTTGTTTGTTTTTTTTATTAGCAACCAAGCATGTAAACACTGCATCAACAGGACCCCTTCTGGAATAAAAGAAAAAGAGAAAGTGAAGTGAGACATTTCTATCAGTTTGGAAGTGGAGAATTAGAAGTAAGTCATTCAGATGGAGATCTGATTCCCTTGATGCTTTACTTCTAAAGCTACAAGCACCTTTGAATTGACCACAATTATGATTCACATCATATGATAAAACTCAGTTTAATTAGTGCAAATGATTGCCCTGATGGACACAAAACACCTATTTCTTCAATGAACGGGCAGGGTGTAGACACAGCTTCCACTATTGTCACCACAGACTCTTCAGGACTCTTACTAGTATGGCTTTAATGTGGGACCTGTGTTCTTCAAAGGAAACCTGTACACCATAAGCACTCTCCAAGAGAATTCTTGGGGATGGGAAAGCAATATTGTTTGCCACCCATGGCTCTTAACTGAGTTCATTCCTTCCAGCTGATTTTGAATTTGTCCATATGCATTGGATTGCTGTATTGTCAACTACATTCTGTTTCCCTATATGGCTGCAAATTAGAATTGCCCCAAACTCATGCTGCACAGGGCTCAGGAGACAGAAATGAAGTGGCAGACATTATTTTATGAAAGCTGTTCTTGAGTGTTCATTGAAAGGTACTAGTGAGTTCCAGTTTCCCCCACCTCTTCCTTATTCCACATTCATTCGTCCTTATTCCACATTCATTCGTCCTTCCCAACTGCCAGTCCTACTGGACAATGGCAATTCAGAGACTATCACCAGGTGGCAGACTTTGAAGCACAGAGGGAATATATTTCAAAAAATCAGTATCCTATGGACTAATGTCCCCTCTTCAGTCCCAATTCAAGGTCTGCCTTGCTTTAAGATTTCTAGTTAACCCTGTCTCATTCATCTGTACCAGGCCTGGTTATTGATTTCCCCCCAAATCACCAACTTTCATTACTAGACCTACCCCATCTATAAGCACAATAGCATAAGGTTCATGCTCTATAATAAATTTTTTATCTCATCATACCCATAGCAGTTCTGCTTTCCTTATGGATTCTTAACATATAAACCATGAACTCTGGCTTTTAGCTCTTCTGCTTGGATGTTTTCCATTGGGATGCCCTAACATCAGATTCTCCTTTCACTTCACTCTTCCTTTCCTTCATGGTCCCACTGGCTTCTGCCTTTCATCAATTTTGCTTTTATTTCCCAGCCCTAGAAATTCCATCTTGAAATCCTGCTCTCTGCCACAAGCCTGAGACTTGGTTTTTAGTTTTTGCTCTCTCAACGGTATTTGACAAAGTCTCTGGTCAAAGGAGGTATGTAACCAAATGATACATTCTTATTACTAAAGAAGGTAAAGCCAATATGAAGAATGCTGCATTTTCTATGTCTGATAACTTGAAATAAGGTGGTTATGATAGAACTGAAAAAAAGAAAACAAGGTCCAAAGAGCAGTGATCTTTCTAGTGGAGACTGTGAAAATAATTAATTATAAGCTTTAGTTTAGCTTGCTTTAGGTGCTCATTTCTAGATTTTAGTACCAGAGAGATGTTTACCTATGTTTTATTGAAAATGCAAAGTCATTCAAATGTGTGGATCATAAGAAACTATAAATAATATTGAAAGAATGGAAATTACAGAACACTGTTTTTGTTGTTAATGAGTAAGGTGTGTTTTTTAAATTTTAACAATTTTATTGACATGTAATTTAATACCATGAAATTCAATGGTTTAAATATATTCAAAGGAGTTTTGCAATCAACAGCATATTAACTTTAGAACATTTTCTTCATTTTTGTACCCATAACTATAAGATACCCATCTCCCCCTAATTTCCTCTATCATAACCTTTAAAAACTTTTAATGAGGTTACTGTTTCTCTAGATTTACCTGTCCTAGATGGTGCCTGGCTATCAAAAGATATAGTATCTGGGGTCTTAAAGGCTTGAAGATAAACAAGTGGCCATCTAGATAAGAAGCAACAAAGCCCACATGGAAGAAGCACACCAGCCTGTGTGACCATGAGGTGTCCAAGGGATGAGGTATCAGGCATCAAAGAACAAAAATCATATCATTGTGAATGACGGTGGGTGCAGATTGGGGTCCCAAAGCCCATCTGTAGGCAAGTGGACATCCCCTTACAGAAGGGTCGTGTGGAGGAGATGAGCCAGTCAGGGTGCAGTGTAGCAATGATGAAGCATACAACTTTCCTCTAGTTCTTAAATGTTTCCTCCACCCCTCCCCCGCCCCCACTATCATGATCCCAATTCTAGCTAGACCAAAAATGTACACTGGTACAGATAGGAACCGGAAACACAGGGAATCCAGGATGAACCCTTCAGGACCAGTGCTGAGAGTGGCGAAACTGGGAGGGTGGAGGGAAGGTGGGGTAGAAAGGGGGAACCGATTATAAGGATCTACATATAACCGTCTCCCTCATGGTTGGACAACAGAAAAGTGGGTGAAGGGAGATGTCGGACAATGTAAGCTATGACAAAATAATGATAATTTATACATTATCAAGGGTTCATGAGGAAGGGGTGAGGAGGGAGGGAGGGGAAAATAAGGAACTGATACCAAGGGCTCAAGCAGAAAGCAAATGTTTTGAGAATGATGAGGGAAACAAATGTACAAATGTGCTTGACATGCAATGGATGTATGAATGGATTGTGATAAGAGTTGTATGAGCCCCCAATAAAATGATTTTAAAAAGAGAGAAAATTATAACAAAATAATAACAACAATCTAAAAACTAGACAATAACAAAACAAAAGAACACACAGAAAACCTCAATCCAAAAGAAAACAGAAAGTAATAAAATTAGGATAAATTAAAAATAAGGAAGAATGATGGATAAAGTGTTAAATTTTAACCTAATTGCATCTGCATTTATCCAATTACCAAGGCTCTCTGTCTGATTTCAAGACTGTTTACATCCCTGGCAAGTGGTCAAAGGGGATTCACTAAAAATTTATTCCAAGTGGGGTCTCTGCAAATGGATTTTAGACTTTCACTGTCCTCCATAGCCGTCTGCAAATAAGGTGCCCATAATTTAAGTTCTAATACAATTCCCTTCTCTGATCTTGAATTTTTCAAATTTTGGATCCCTGGATCACATAGGATAATGTCTTTCTTCTGTGTGAATTTAGCTGACACCTCATTTAGATGACCGTTTGATTGCACCCCAAACACTATTCTTTCTGATAGTCAGGCATCATCTGAATTCTTTATCGTGTTTTGTTATACCACTCTTATCTTCAGCATTCTCTTCATGAGGGCAAGTACCAAGGAGGGCCACATCATAAAACCTAATTGTTCTTAGATTAGGCTTACGATGAAAGGAGAGCTCAAAATCCATTAATATATTTACAATTTATCTATCTTCCTGGTCTACCTTTGACAATGCATTATCATTTTATTGGGGAATATTATAAATAATTCCCATGGGGCATATGGTAATTCTATTAATAGCATCAATTTAGTCAATGGTGTAGAGTTTAAAATACTGTTGAGAAAAGAGAAATTTCATGTCTAGGACAGCATTTTAAACTAAAATGCATGGATGGTTGACCTGTACATATTAAAAGCCTAAGTGAATGGACACTATACAAAAATAAGAGTTTTGGAGATAATAATGCTCATTCACTAAGGCAGAATTATACTACCTGGATTGAGCTATGTCACACAAAAGCAAAGAATATGAAAATAGCAAATAGATGGCATTCTTGTGTTGCCATTTATTGGGCACCCCCAAAGTAGGATATTTGAACCAAAGCCCAAATCTACAACCTTGTGATAGTAGTCATACAAATCAGGCCTTCTTTGTTGCACACTGTTATCTAATCTTTTCAGACCCTCTAAACACTCTAACCTGGTGGAATCAAACTCCAAATGCTTTTATCCCCCTCGCATCAAAAAACAAATGAGAATCATCTTTTTTTATATATCATTTTA
>NW_022103924.1:2371074-2373088 GCF_000313985.2 Echinops telfairi
GCTGGCAGGGGTCTCCACACAGCTGCTCCAGCACCCAGGGCTGCATTGGGGTAGGTTCATGTGGCTTCTCCTCAGGGATGTCTTATAGGAAGTCAGCCTTGTCAGCTGAAGCAGGGAACTGGCTAAGGCAGCTACACCCTGGCCCGACCATCACAAAGCAAGTGACCTGAGAACTAGAAAGACAAAGCTCACCGAGCCATTTATCTCTTCGCCCTTCGATCAACCCCACATGTGTTTATCGGCCAAGTTGGCACAATGAACTTTAACTATCTCATATGTACATGGGCCAATACCTCTATTTTTGTTGATTAATGTATTTACATAAGTACACCACTATGTTTATACCTTTCTTCATTGCTTTGCTTCCTTGGTCCTTCCTCTGGTTCCTTTTACCTTCCTCCTGCTCCACTGTTACTTTCCCCTTATTTCCGCCTCTTGTTACCTCCTCTTAGCTAGTTTGCTGTTGCTCTGGCATCCCTCACTCTGCCTCGGACCCCTGTCTCCTCCTTGTTATTCACTCAACACCCCAGTTGATTTGTTTTCCTGTCCATGGTACAGCCTGCTCACCGCCCTCTTCCCCCACCGCCCTCACCTCCCAGGTCTCCCCTGGATCATTGGTCCCACTGCTCTCTCCTCGGGCATGCCTCCCATGCCTATCCTATACAGGTAGGTACACCAACTATGACATAGTCCCAACTGATTTAAAAAATGAAAATAGTAAATGAATTTAAAAATTAAAATTAAATAAAATAAGAAGAGAGAAGAAATCTACGAAAATCCTGGGTCTTTTCGCTGGCCTTCAGACTGTTCAGGAGCTGCCCCTCCTGGCCTGGATCACCCCCTTGGGAGCTTCTTAGGGGCTTTGTAGCTCTGCCTCGCTCCAGCTGCTGGTCTGTTATGTCCCCTTCTTGATTCGCTCAGATTTGGGTGGTTCAGTCTTCACTGCCTCCCCACCATGTGACCCCAGAAATGTCCTCTGTCACAGTCTGCTCCAGTAAGGGGACAGTGTGACACGTGCTGTTGTCGTTTGTCCAGTCCTCTCTGTGTCCCATTAGCTCCCCACGGGGTTGTCATCCCCCAAGCCTAGTGTGCCAGCGTGGGGTCCAGTCTGGCTCTCTCTTTCTCTTCGTCCCTCCTGGCCTGCCTCCATGTGGCATGCTGGCCCCTCTCCCCAACCTGTACATTCAGTTCCCTCTCCACCAAACCCACTTCCAGGAGGG
Source organism: Echinops telfairi (assembly GCF_000313985.2). NCBI lineage: Eukaryota > Metazoa > Chordata > Mammalia > Afrosoricida > Tenrecidae > Echinops > Echinops telfairi. Next base: position 2,372,295 of record NW_022103924.1, read on the forward strand.
GGTCAGTTTGGCTTTGGTTGGGGTCAGCCCTGTAGCTCTCTCTTTGTGGCCACGCTGTCCTCATGGTTTGGTGCACCATGATAGGGTCTGCATACCCACTCCTGATTCTGTGGAGACAAGACCAGTACTCTCCCCTTGGGTGGCTTAGTGCCTGGCTCCCTCCATCATCATGCCACTTTCACCCTACTCTTTTCTCCCATCCTTTCCCTCTTTTTCCCACTATTGTGTTGAACCAACATGTACCTCCTTGGGTTTGATCCAACCTCCTCCGGATTCCCTATATTTCATCCCAAATGTTATGATATAGGTGTCTTCTCTTCTACACCTATTGTGCTGATTACATTTACCTCAGGGGACTCATGCTGTACTTCTTTTGTGATTGACTGACTTTGCTTAGCATAATTTTCTCCAACTCTTCCCATGAAAATACCTGTTTCATGTGCTCATCAGTGCTTTTTAGTGATGCATAGTACTCCATTGTGTGTTTGTGCCATAGTTTACTGATCCACTCATCTTCTGATGGAAATTTAGATGGTTTCCAACTCTTTGGCATTGTAAATTGCACTGCAATAAACATTGGAGTGCATACAAATGGTCATGGTTTATTTCTTACCTTTTCTGGGTATATGCCCAGTAGAGGGATAGCTGGGTCATCTTTCTTAAATATCGCCAGACTGTTTTCCATAACGGCTATACATATCTACAAGACCACCAGCAATACAGGAGAGTTCCTATCTCACCCCATCCCCTGTTGCTTTCTGATTTTCTGAATTGGGCTAGCCTCAAAGATATTA
>NW_022103924.1:2374112-2378306 GCF_000313985.2 Echinops telfairi
GGTCCTTGTCAAAGAGCAGTCGTCTATATGCTGATGGCTTTATTTCTGGGTTTTCTATTCTTTTCCATTGGTCTGTATATCTGTCATTATGCCAGTACCATGCTGTTTTGACCACTGTGGCTGTATAGTAGGTGTGAAAGTCAAGTAAAGCGAGCCCTCCGACTATGTACTTCTTCTTGATGAGTTCTCTGCTAATTCTAAGCTTCTTCTCTCTCCATATGAAACTAGTGGTAAGTTTTTACAATTCTTTGAAGAAGGTTGTTGGTATTTGAATCGGGAAAGCATTAAACTTATAAAGTGCCCTGGGTAGGCTAGACATCTTTACTATATTGAGTCTTCCTATCCATGAGCATGGGACATTCCTCCATTTGTGGAGGACACTTTTGGTTTCCTGTAGTAGTGTCTTGTAGTTTTCCTTGTATAGGTCTTTTGTTTTTTGGGGAGGTTAGATATATCCCTAGATAATCCAGTTTGCTCTTGGACATTGTGAATGGTACTGCCTTCCTGATCTCCTCTTCCATGGTCTTGTCTGATGTATATAGCCAACCCATCAACTTCTGTTTATTAATCTTGTATCTGCCACGCTTCCATATTCTTCTATTGCTGTATGTACTCCAGTTGTGGAGCTTTGGGGATTTTCAACGTACAGAATCATGTCATCTGTAAATAATGATAATTTCACCTCCCCCTTTCCAGTTGGATTACTTTGATGTCCTTCTGTTGTCTTATGTTATTAGCTAGGACCTCCAGTACGATATTGAATAGAAGTGGGGACAAGGGACATCCTTGTCTGGTCCCCTTTTTCACTGGGATTGATATCGTCTTTTCTCCATTGACTATGATGTCAGCTGTCGGCTTTTTGAGGATAGCTTGTATTAACTAGAGGAATTTCCCTTCCATTACTATCCTCCTAAGCATCTTAATTAGGAATGGGTGTTGGATGTTGTCAAATGCTTTTTCTGAATCTATGGATATTATCATGTGGCTCTTATACTTTTTCTTATCAATGTGGTGTATAATATTGATGGATTTTCAGATGTTAAGCCATCCTTGCAACCCTGGGATGAATCCTACCTGATCCTGATGGATGATGCATTTTATATACATTTATGTTCTATTGGACAATATTTTGTTGAAGATTTTTGCGTCTATGTTCATTAGAGATATTGGTATATAGTTCTCCATTCCTGTGGGATCCTTGCCCTGTTTGGGTATCAAAGTTATACTGGTTTTGTAAAATGAGTTTGGGACTTTGCCATCCTTTTCTATTCTCTGAGTTACTTTGTGGAGGATCGGTGTTAGCTCTTTCATGAGTGCTTTGTAGAATTCTCCGGTGAAGCCATCTGGTCCAGGGGGTTTTATTTGATTGGTAGATTTTGATAACCATGTTATTTTGTTATGGGTTTGTTTAGGGTCTTGATCTCTATCTGGGATAGTCTAGGGAGGGATAGTTTTTCCAAATATTTGTCCATGTCTTCCACATTGTTGAATTCTTCAGAGTACAGACTTTCATAATACTTTGTGATTATACTTTTAATCTCATTAGACTCTGTTGTGAATCCCCCTGTTTAATTCCTCATCCTGGCTATTGTTTGCTCTTTCCTTTCTTCCCTTTCCTAGGTTTTCCAGCAGTCTGTCAATTCTGTTGATCCTCTCAAATAACCAGCCTTTTGCTGCATTAATCTTCTGCATTATTCTTTTGTCTTCCCAGTGGTTCAACTCTGCCCTGATTTTTATTATTTCTTTTCTTTTGCTTTTGAAGGGATTGTTCTGTTGATTCTGTTCTAGTTGATGGAGGTTTTGTGAGAGTGTGTCCGTCATAAGTCTCTCTTCCTTTTTCATATATGCCCTTCTTGCTATCAAGCTACCTCGGATGACTGCTTTCACCATATCCCATCGGTCTTGATATGATGTATTCTCATTCTCATTAGCTTCTAGAAAACTTTCTGATCTCCCCTCTAATCTGGGTCAGTACCCACTCATGTCACAGAAGATCATTATTCATCCTCCAATTGTTTGCCCTTGTTTTTCTGGTCATCCTTTTATTAATCTCCAGCTTTATGGTATGGTGATCAGAGAAGGACGTCTGTATAATCTCTGTGTGTTTGAATTTACTCGGGCCTGACTTGTGTCCCAGCATGTGGTCTATTTTCAAAATTGTGCCAGGTGCGCTTGAAAGAATGTGTATTTTTTGCATTTGGATGGAAATATTTAAATATGTCTATCAGATCTAGTTGCCCAATTGTAGTGCTTAGCTCTATAATCTCTTTGCTGAGCTTCCTTACCAATGATCTATCTTTCTCTGAAAGTGGTGTATTCAAGTCACCTACTATAATTGTTGAATCTGTGATATCTTTTTCATGTTATGAATAGTTTGTTTGACAAATTTCATGGGTCTCTCATTTGACATATAGATATAGATGATATAGATATAGATATAGATATAGATATAGATATAGATATAATCTCACTGGTTCCTGGTAAAATGATCCTTTGAACATTATAACGTGTGCCCCCTTATCTCTTTTTATGGTTTGAACCTTGAGATCAGTTTTGTCTGAGATTTGGATTGTGGCTCCTGCTTTTTTTGAGTTGCTGCTTGCCTGGTATATCTTCTACCAGCCTTTTATTCTTAGTTTATTCTTGTCTGAGAGCTTAGGATGTGTTTCCTGCAGGCAACAATCAATGGGATATGTTTTCCAAGCCAGTCTGCAAGCTTTTTTATTTTAGTGTAGGAGTTAAGACCATTGACATTTAGAGTTACTATCACAATCTGTGGATTCATTGCTAGCATCTCATGCCTTTTGTTTTGGGTGTTTTCCTATCACCCTTATTATCACTGTGCTGTGTCTTTTTGGGAGTGCTTCTTTATTACCTTCTTTTCCCTGTGTGGCCATGTTATCTTGGTGATTGGTATTGGCTCATTGGCTTCTGGTTGGAGTTGGGTTATATGATGTTCTCCTGTTTGTGCTTGGTGGATGTTGTTCTTCTGGCCATACTGAGTTGGTCAGGATCTTCTGCAGGGTTGTGTGTCTTTCAGGATAGTCTTTAAGCTTTTCCTTGTCCTGGAAGACTCTTATCTCTCCTTCTATCTTAATAGGTAATTTGGCAGGGTAAAGGAATCTAGGGGAGGTGTTTTTTTTCTTTCAGCTTTTGGAAGATGTTAGTCCACTCTCTCCTCCTCCTCATGGTTTCTGTTGATAGGTCTGAGCATATTCTTACCAGAGAGCCATTTTATGTATTTGCCTTCCTTTCTCTTGCTGCTCCTGGGATTTTCTCTTTTTCCTCAAAGTTGGATAGTTTAACTATTATGTCTTGGGGTTTAGTCTACTTGCTTCCTGTATGAGTGACTGATTCTCATTCATTAGAGTGGGGACGTATTCTTCCAGAAATTCCCTTGCTAGTTTAGTTGTTGACTTCTTTGCTGTGTCTTGTTCTGGTAGACCAATAATTCTGATGTTGTTCCTCTTCCTAACATCTGCCATTAATCTCAGGTTTTCTTCCTCCTATTTTATTATCTTGTTTGCTTGTCTTTCTTGTTTGCTGAGGTCTGCCTGATTGTCTTCGATATCACTGATACGGTTCTCATCCTCCTCTAGTCTGTTCATGAGATCCGTGATCTTGTGTCCAGCTTCTGCTACTTCATCCGTTAGCTCCTGTATTTCCCTTTGGTGCATAGACTTCATTCCCTCTATCATGGACTTCATCCCCTATATCATTGCATCCTTAGTCTGTGTAGCATCCCTCATCTCCTGTATTACTCCAAGCAACCTTCTGAAAATTTCTTTTTGTGGCAAATCCATGTCATATTCTTCTGTGAGTGTCATTAGCTTTGCTGATATGGTTTGTCTTTCTTGTTTTCTTGTTGGGAGTGATGCGGTATGCTGTTGTTTATGTGATGATTTTGAAGAGCTGGGCGCCATATTTCTGGGAGACCAAGAGGCCCTGCATTATTTCACTATGTGACTGCCAACAGTGTTTTCAAGGGCTGCCTGTGGCCTACTATGGAGGTGGGTCAGGCTGCTGTGTAGGCAGGTGCTGCGGTGACTCAGTGGCCAACAGCAATCAGAGGTTGTGAGCACCGGTGGGGACAGCTGTGGGGAACTCAATTTGACTGGTGGATAGCTACGGAACAGTGGTAGGACTGTAGGGGGCCAAAGGGCCAGTGGCAGCACCATTTAGGTCTAAGGTGGT
>NW_022103924.1:2378406-2387525 GCF_000313985.2 Echinops telfairi
CAGCTGTGGGGAACTCAATTTGACTGGTGGATAGCTACGGAACAGTGGTAGGACTGTAGGGGGCCAAAGGGCCAGTGGCAGCACCATTTAGGTCTAAGGTGGTGTGACCAGTGTGAGCTGTGAGAGCTCCCAGGACCAGGTCGCTGGTCCCTTGTATTTCAGATCTAGGCTAGATTTGAGGGAAGGATGCCCTCTGGGCCTAGGATGTATTCTCCACTGTTTCATTCACTGTGTGGGCTGGGAGCAGACGGGACAGCAAAGATCCCCGAGCTGCGATAGACCCAGGCAGCACCTCTCTGGGGCCCCAGGGGCTGGGCGTTTGCTGGGTGGGCCTGCAAGGACCCCATCTGTGACTCCTCGTGGCTCTGGGCAAGGTGGTGTGTGGCGGCCTTGCAAAAACTAAGTCTACGACTCTGGGTGAGGCAACTTGTGGCAGACCTGCAAGGCTCTGGCCTGCGACTCCATGTCCCCACAGCTCTGGGAAAGGGGGAACATGGAGGGGCTTCAAAGCCACATTCTGTGACTCCCTGCGGCTCTGACTGAGCAGGGGCATTGGGGGCCTGCAAGGCCCTAGTCCTGGTCCCTGTCTCCACTTCCCTGTGGCTCCGGGCACAGTGGTGCATGGCGTCCTGCAAGGTTCTGATCCACAACTCAGACTCCCCACAGCTCAGGCCGAGGCGGTGCACGGTGGAACTGCAAGGCACCACTCTGTGTCACCATTTCCTTGTGGCTCCAGGCGTGGTGGTGGGTGGCAGGCCTGCAAGACCGTGGCTCGCATCTCTGTTTCCACATGGCTCTGGGCAAGTTTGCATGCGGCGGGCCTATAAGGCCCCAGTCCACATCTCCACTTCCCCACAGTTTTGGGTGCAGCGGCACCCTGCCGCCTGCAAGGCTTGGGACCACGATTCAGAATCCCTGATGCTCAGGCAGAGGTGGAGGGAGGCAGGGCTGCAAGGCTCCAGTCCATGAGTTGAACTTCCTGTTCCTAGCGTGGAGGCAGGGTGTGGAGCAGTTCACTGGCCTGGGAGATGCAGGGGCTGCCAGAAGCCACTGAGCAGAGGAAATGATGGGTAGGAATTGTGGGCACTCTCCCTGTGGATGGTGAGATACTGGAACCACGATAAGCTCTGAGGCACCCTGGAAGTGGTGGGGTCTGTGCAACTGTGTGTGGCGTAGAGGTGACCCAGGTACTGGTGTTGGGTGCACCCAGCTACAGGCTCTCAAACCTGTTGCGGGTTAGGCCCTGGGGTCCTGGGCGTCTTCCAGGAGGGACCAGAGCCTGCAGGCAGAATCACTGCTAGCCCTGTGGAGGGAGGGGGGACCATGGGAGACAGCGCAGCTCCCCCAGGTGGGAGCTGCTAGTGGACAGCTGCTATGTGGTGGTCAGGCCCCGCCTTGTGGAGCTCCACAGGATAGCTATCCTGTTCCTGGGGTGGCGACCAGGTCAGGTGGGTGGATGGGGGGAGGCGCAGCTGGCAGGTCTCTGGGGCTTGAAATAAAGCAGATGTGGGGCAGCTCCCCTCCTGGACAAGAAAGACCCCTCATAGGGACCTTTCCACTCACCAGAGCACTTCCACTTGACCTCCCAGACACAAAACCTACGGGAGCTCCCCAATGGGCTGCTTACCTTGGCGCCATCTTGAAGCCTCCTGCTCCTCATGAGCATCATCTTGATCTTTGATTTCACTTGAGGAGCTCTTCTTGGGCAAGGTGATGATGGTGTCTTCCACTGGCTTGATTGATGTTTGCTTTCAGGGTCATAGGAATAGCACCGTGTCTCATCATCAGCAATGACCTTGAGAAAAATGCCTGAGTTGCATTTTTCTCAAGGAGCTGTTCTTTCAAAGCATGTTTCCAGTCAACACTCTTTCCTGGTCAGTCAGAACCAGAGGCACACATTTTGCAGCAACCTTTCTCATTCCCAAGTCTTCGGTTAAAATTCACTGAAAGTCCAGATAGCTTCCCCATCTCTTCAACCACAAGTGGACACATTTTGTGGACACTTTTGTCTGCTTGGGAAGTTTATCAATGTTCAGAACAAGGTTTGTCATCAACCAACATTTCATCTTTTTCTGAAATAAGAAAATCACTTGTACACCGAGTTTTTCCCATAGCACTCTCCTTGTAACCTATGTTCAACATCACAACAGTTTCTGTGACATTTTTCCCAAGCAAGAAATAAAATTTCACAACCACATGCCGTTCTCTTAAATTGGCATCACAAAAAATGAAGTTCAAGTGAAACTGTTTTTTTAAAAAAATTCACTATGACTAGAGAGAACCTTCTCAGGAGATGCCACTGGGTGCACTTATTCAGAGTGAATTGATCAATTCTCAATGCTAGCCTAGAGGGAAAATGCATACTACAAAAGCTCTACTAGTTTTCTGGTTTTTATTGGGGGGGGTGGGGCTCATAGATATAGATAGAGGTATAGGTGTACATGTAGATATAACTATGGGACAATTTCAAAGATACATCATTGATTTAAGTGAGAACTGATTCCTAGAATGTATGTGCATATTTACACATGCATAGAGAATTTCTGGAACTATCTATAATAAACTGGTAATAATAGTTGTTTGGGGGAGAGGGATCATGGCACAAAAATCAAAATATTTAAATGTGTATGTCATGAAAAATAGATATGCCATGATCATGCATTACTCACTCCAGCAATTGACAAATACAAGTCAAAGAAATGTAAAAAAAATTGCAGAATTAATTGTTTAGTAAGTGGGAAAATATTAATTAAAGTCACCACTGAGCGGAGGCAAAAGTCATAGATTAATTTAATTGATTTTTCTTTTAACATTTTGAGGTCAAATTTTCACACATGTGCTCTCAATGTGAAATGACAGTAGTAGTTTAGTGGTAGAATTTTAGCCTTCCATCTAGGAAACTGAAGTTCAGTTGTTCATGTAGAACCATGCTCGTCCTCAAGCTCATTTTCATGCTCATGCATGTCTTTTTGTGGAAGCTTAAACTTTACTAAAATGCTGAACCCATTTTAGTGGAGTTTTCAGACTAAGCGACACTAAGAACAATGGTTTGAAAACCTACTTCCAAAAGTGTAGCTTTAAGACTAAGGGACACTAAGAAGAACAGTGTGAAGATCTATTTTCTAAAAAAGCAATCAATGACAATAGTCCATTCCTACTGTTCATGAATTGCCATGAGTATAGCCTGACTAGGGCAGTCAAAAACAAGGACTGTTTCAATGTATCATTCCCTCATTCCTCATTTCTCAATCATCCTCCAAACATTTTCTTTCCAAAATCTCCAACATGTAATCTAGTTTGGAAACAGGGGACTCCTAACTCGAGAGTCCCAGAAGCAAGATTGTCTACTTGAACACTGAAGCTCATGGCATGAAATTTCACCACCTTTTGAAAGGTACCCAGTACATCCTGGCCTATTGCATTGGCCTTGGAAGTGCCTCTTGGCCTTGTCAAGCCAATAGCCCTGTTGAAACTAAATAGAATAAGCATGTGGCTGTGTCCTCTGAATGTTTTATGATACAGCAAAATGGAGAACTTTAGATTACATTTATTTATTTGTGATAAACCCCTTTGTTTATGTTGCTGGTGATCCATAAAAAGTGGTCTCCTACAACATACCATGACCTAAACAATGACAAATTGAATTACTATTCCATTTTCCATGAGACTTACCACCATATGTTTCACAGAAATGATTTTGACACCATTAAGAAATGATGAATTATACCCAACATAAACAAAAAAAAAACCCTCAGAATTCCATAGCATATAATTTTAAAGAAAGCAGTTATATGTATCTCTGTCTCCCACACTTTCAAATATAATTCACTTGCAATAAAAAGGTCTGAAGAATAGTAAAAACAATTTAATTTTCCTCTTACAATTGGAAACATTTGGGAGAAAGAACTTTGTCTATTCGAGTTGCATATTTATGACTTAATTTACTTTGGGAACGGTACCATATCTTTGCCTCTCATCTCATTGTTATTTCAATTTTCTTACTAAAACAAATGAAGCAAGTATAATAGTATTACCATATATGCACACAGTTATGTAGTTGGCCTTTATATTCAAAGGCATTTCTATTAAAGTGTTAGCCTTGTCTTCAAGTTTATAGAAAAGGAGACAGGGTTAGAAATGTTTCCACACCCCACTCTGTAAAAAATGACAATTGTGTGACCAATTGCCCGAGGACAACATAAACTTCTGGCCATTGATGATAACACAAAACCATCATAAGAATCAAGATTGGTATGAAAAGATTTTTAAGAAACCAGTACATCAATTAAGTCTGCTTTTAAACTGTCTTAGGATGTTCTGCACCATCCCTTCCTTTTGAATTATCTCTTAGTTATTTAAAACTGCCATGAAACAAGCTAAATATATGTTGCCTTATTTATGAGACAACATACTTTTATTGTTATGGAGCTGATTTTATTTTTCAGAAACAATGATTTCAGAATTATAATAACTATTGAAAGCTAAAATCATCTTTAACACTTCACAAAATCCTATTTATGTCAATAAACCACAAGCTTCAGAAATATTAATTCAATAATCCAGACATATATTCTTCAGCTCAGTTATCTCTGATGTTCACTGAGAAGTCATGTTATTTCAAATATACTAAGATAAATATACTGAGGTTTTTACAGCTGTGATGGAGTGAAAATGGGTAACATACTCACTGCTAACTGAAAGGTTGGTGGTTTGAGTCTACTCAGAGGTGCTCCAGAACAAAGACCATAGTTTTACCCTATAGAACATAGTTCTCTGGCACACAAGAGCACCCATAAATTGAAATCGATGTGATTAGAACTGGCACTTGTTTGTTTGTTTGTTTGTTTTTATGGTTAACTATGTTTCAAAATTTTTAGTGATCAAAACCATCTCAGCCATATTTTATGGCACCATAAATCAGGAATCAACTAAACAATTATTTCCTTGGTGTACTTGACTCATGCAGGTCCTCTCTCTAGGCACATCACATGAGTTGGGATTTCTGAGTAGACCTCTTTTTTTTCATAACAGTGTTAATCTCACCAACTACTTTGTTTTAAACTATACAGATTCTTGTCTCACAAGAGTGAAAGTTAAAGCTGATTTCAGCAGCAAGAAGTGGAAAACGTCACCACTAGCAATACAAAACTAATAAATATCTGAGGGTGAATTGTTTTAAGACTGGACTAACAGATCAATGTCAAAAGCAAGAACCAGGCCTCTCTATCTTTTTCCATTGTCATCCTAGGCTGTTCAGTTAAGTGCCTGTTGCTGCATAATGGTAGCCACTGCACCAAACATCACATTGTTTGACAGGAAGAAGAGAGACTGTGCCAATATCTTTCTTTTCACAGTATTCACTTGATCAGGAGCCCCGTAGTCAACTTCTTGTTAACTATAATTTTATCATCAGACCATTTTGAGCTTTAAGGTTTTTATGGGGAAAAGCTGGCAAGGGAAGTGGAGTTGAAAATAACTGTTGGGTTAGCCAAGGAACAAGAGTCTGCCTTGCCTCAAATAAGCAAACAGACAGAATGTCCTCATACTACTGCTTTAGGTTGCCTGTTACTCCTTTTTCATGGAATTGATTGGAGGAAAAGGGCTTCGCTTCATTCATCCAGAAACTTGGATCTATGCTTGAAACCTGATGGATCACTAGATGAATTATATCCTTTGTATAATTGCTGTCATTCCACTGAATATTAATTAGCTCTGAATCTTAAACTTTCACTCTTATACTACAGAACTTAAACCCATGAAATCTCTTTTGGGGTTTTTTTCTAAAAAGATATTGAGGACAATTTATTTGTATTGCTCTATACTCCCATAGGTAAGGCCTACAAGATTTCTTGTAGAAATCAGTGCTGGGAAAGATTTGCTTATTATAGGGAAGTAGCTTACTGTGTTCTTTCTGATAACATAAATAATGTAAAGCATACTATTATCTACTTTATCTTGGGTACCAAGAAGAGCAGATTCAAAGATAAACCACACCTCTAACTAGTGATTGTCTTTGTTATTAGTCTTGGTTGCCCTTGAGCCACCTCTGATTCAAGGTCACCTCGAGCGTAACAGAATGAAAAATTGCCTGGTCTTATGCCACCTTCATGATCATTGATATGTCAAAACCCTTTGTTGTGGTTATTGTGTTAATCCATTACATAGAGGACTTCCATTATTTTCATTGACCCTTGTGTTACCAAACATGTTCTTTTCTTTTTTTATTAATCGTTCTTGATGATTTCCTCAAAGGAAATCAGTGGTTTTGTCACCCTCATTTGTAAGGAGTATCCTGCTTTTATTTCATCAAAGACTGTTTTATTGATTCTGACAGTTGACTTTATAAAATAGGAATAGAGACACAAAGACCGACATATAGAAGGAAGGTGGCCATGTAATAACGGAGGCACACATTTGAGTGGTGTCAAGGAACCCCAAGGATTGCAGTACATCAGCAGAAAGCATGAAATAGATTTTCCCTCAAATCCCTCAGAAGGAACTCATGTGGCTGACACATTGGTTTCAGATTTATATTTTCCAGAATTGTGAGAGTATGAATTCTTGTTCTTATAAGCCACTGAGTTTATCATTCTTTATTATGGCAGCCCAAGGAAACTAATATATTTTCCAAATGAATTACCTGTATTAGCTGTGATCTACTGTAATCCTCCTCAAACTTTATGTAGCAGGTGGTTAATTGATAAGGAAGAAATTGAGAAAGGACATTTATTTCAATATGCTTTATCAAAACCAACTCGAAAGACATAAAAAATCACAGTAGTGAATTAAAGGGGTATTAGTGGGGAATAGTTTGAATAATATGACACATTTTTCTCACTATATTAGGATATTTCAGGTTCAAGTGAATCCCCAATGAGCAAGAATTAGATTATCAAATAACTATTGTTAATACAAACAACAACAACCCTCACTGCCATCAAGGTGAGTCTGACTCATAACACTCTAGGGTCGAGTAGAACTGCGCCCTACAATTTCCAAGGCTGTACATCTTTATGGGAGCAGACAACCTCAACTCTCTTTTTATGGAACAGCTGGTAAATTTGAAGCACTACCTTTGTGGCTTGTTTATACCTCTATATTTTATTTCACAAATTCTTTTCACTAACTTGGTGCTTAAAAACCCACCCCCAAAATCAGTGTTAATAATGTGTTTGTTTTTTTTAAACAACCCCTACTGGTGATGTCTGCTTAATTATTCATCAAATATGCAATGTTTTATTCTTTCACACTAATATAATCTCAATTTATTTTGGGGTGCCTTAGAGCGCATATAAAAATTTATATTCCCAAGCCCTCATGAAGAGATCATGGAAGATATTGGTGCTACAGCAAAATGTGGTGAAGAAACTAGATGGTGCTGGTTATCAGAAAGAATAGCATCTGGGGCCTTAAAAGCTTGCCTTCAGACAAGTAGTCATCTAAGTGAGATATCAACTAAGCTCATATGGAAGAAGTATACCAGGCTGCATGATGCAAGGATTGTAAATAATATAATATACATCTGAGGGAGGGAATAGTATGAGGTCTTAAATTGTAAACACCTGGTTTGCAGAAGGCTATGTACAACAGTGGAAGCCCGAAATCCAATGGTAGGGTCCACACATAGATTAAGCCTCCAGTGAATTCCCTCTGATCATAGACCAGGGATATGAATAGCCTTGCTATCATGCACAGGGCATTGGAAAGTGGATTATGGAAGATATAGTTAGGTTAAAATGTAACACTTTATCTTTTGATCCTCCTTTGACCCATTTTAACACTTTTAATGTTTTCTGCTTTCTTTTATATTGGATTTTTCTCTGTTTTACTTTGTTATTGTTGTAAGTTTTTGTTGTTATTGTGGTGGTGGTTGTTTGCTTGTTTTTTGTATGCTTTTCTATATATGAAATCTCAAATAAGTAAATCTATAGCGACGGTAACTGGATTAATGGTTTCTGGTATGGATTAATGGTATGGTAGAGGAGGTTGGGGGGAAATGGGGAGCTAATAATAATAATGCAAGAAAGAGGAAAGTGTTCTAAAATTTGACTATGGTAAAGTGTGCACAACTCTTCTTGATATTATTGAACTATTGAATTGTATCATATGTGAACCATGTGTCAATAAAGCTGGTTTAAAAAACTTCATATCTTTCTATTTCTTTTGCACCTAGGAATAATTCTGTGGCCTGGTTCTGACCAATGCAACTAAATGGATTTTGTTAAGAGGGGTCCTAAGAAAGCTCCTTAAAATGAAGCCAATTCAGCTGGTACCTTAGTTGGGTTTCTTAGAAATAAGATGTTGAAATAAGGAATTGGGTACAGGTAATTAATTTGGAAAGTATATTAGTTACCTAGGACTGCCATAACAAAGAATGGCAAATTCAGCACCTTGTAAGAATAGAGATTTATTCTCTCACAGTTCTGGAGAATAAAAATCTGAAACTAGTGTGTCAACCATGCCAAGTCCATCTGAAGACCTTAAGGGAGAATCTGTTCCATCTGTTGTATCCAGCAATCCTTAACATTCCCTAACACCACTTCACCACTTCACCCCACTCAAGTTTGTGCCTCCATTGTTGTCTGGCCATATTCCTTCTACGTGTCTCTATTCCTCTTTTGTAAGCCAACAATCAGATTGGATTAAGATCTACCTTGCTCCAGTTTGATTTAAGGGAATGTAATTAATAGCATCTTTAAAATCCTGTTTCCAAACAAGGCTAGCTAGTGTCAGATACTCTGTGACTACATCTTCTTTCTTTTCTTGTGCTAACTCAGCAATTTCTACATGTACAATCTGGGGATATAGATGCTTCAAGTTGTACATCCATTTTTGCTAGAGCTTCAACTTCTACTGGAAATAGGAAGAAAGGAGAGAGCAGGATTGACAAGGAGTCCTGCTGGCACAATGATTAAGTGATTCGCTGCTAACCAAAGGTCAGTAATTCAGAATCACACGCTACACCACAGAAAAGAGGCCGGCAATTTGCTCCTGTAAAGATTAAAAACGCAAAGCCCAAACTCACTGTCGTCAAGTTGATTTTGCTCCATAGGCGAGGGTAGAACTGCTCCTGTGGATTTCCAAGACTCTAACTCTTTTTTTTTTTTTTAAGTTTTATT
>NW_022103924.1:2388354-2390026 GCF_000313985.2 Echinops telfairi
AGCTTTTTGAGTCCCTCACCTGTGGCTAAAGGACATCTGCCATCATGCCCCGAATCTGACTACACTCTATAGATGGATTTGGGGCTTTCATTTTCCTCCACAGCCTTCTACAAATTGAGTGGTCACAATTTACGCTCTAGTACTTTTCCCTTCATCATATTTGAATTTTGTTATCGTCATCTTTGGATCACACAGACTAGTGTGCTTCTTTGATGTGGTCTTACTCCAGGCCTCATTGAGACGGCTGCCTGTTTGAATACAAGCCTTTAAGACCAATTGATAGCATTATTTATATGGTGATTTGGGGTTTCTTTTCATTGGACACCCACTAAGCCAGAGGTCCCACCAAAGGTTGTACGATAGCCATTTGCACAGTCTTGGGGTGGCCGTCCTTTGCTTCCTCTCCCATCAGATTATTTCAATCCTAAATCCAAGGGCACAGGTTGTTTGGAGGTAGGCCCAGTTCATCCTGCCAGGGTTTCACATTGAGTCCTTCTGGTGTGGTGATGCCATGCTTTCTGTGTGGCCAGCATCTAAGGTCATGCCGGGGGCATGGCTCACCAAGGGTTGAGTGGAAACATGATTCATAGTGTCTATCCAGGAACATAGAGCCAGGTTTAATCTCCCCTCAGTTTCCTACAAATATTGGTTCACATCCCTTCCCAATGTGAAGTTGCTTATCCCCATTTACCCACCATAGCTACCAACAGAAATATTAGTGCCTCTTTTGAAATGTAGATGCTTCCCTCCACTGGTCTTAACTTGATTTTCTAGTAACGTTCTCCTCTCATTCTTATGGGTGGTCTATTGATTTGTCCCAGCCTTGGCTCATGGTATAGCATCAGATGGATGGTTGTCTCCCTTCCCCCTTCTCTAAGAAATTACCCCAGCCAATGTGAGGGCTTCTTCTGAGGTGGTTCTTTGAAGTGCACATAGGTGTATGAAGTATAGTTAGTTCATGGCTGGTAGGGAGAGACATTCAACCCCTGTGTTTGGGAATTGGTTTCCAAGATTTGTTTAACTGGTGTTTCTCCTTATAGTAATGGACTTACACAATATTTGCCCTTTAGTAATTGACGAACTCAACTCAGCATAATGGTTTCCAGGTCCTTCCATGTCATGCAGTGTTTCAAGCTTTCATCACTACTTTTTAGGAATGCATAGTATTCCATTGTGTGTATGTACCATAATTTCTTCATCCATTCTTCCAATGTTGGGTATTTCGGCTGCTTCCAGTATCTTGCTATTGTGAACTGTGCTGTTATAAACATGAGTGAGCATACATCCACTCATGTTGTGTCTCCTTTCTTTGTCTAATAACAGTATTGCTGGATCATATGGGATTTCACTTTCTGATTGCTTTAAGTATCACCAAATTGTTTTCCACAATGGTTTTATGTATTTACAAGTCTGCCTACAGTATATATGAATTTGAATCTCTCCACTCCTCTCCAGCATTTGTTGTTTTCTGGTTTGTTTGTTTCTAATTGGACTAGCATTATAGGTATAAAGTGGTATCTCATTGTGGTTTTCATTTGCATCTCCTTGATGGCTAGTGATTGTGAGCATTTTTTCCTGTGTTTGTTACCCATTTGTACTTCATTTTGGTGAACTATCTGTTCATGCCTTACTTCCACTTCTTAATTGGGTCAGTTGTTATTTTCTTATTGAG
>NW_022103924.1:2390197-2392248 GCF_000313985.2 Echinops telfairi
ATTATACTTGGTAGTCTATGTAACCCTGCAATAAAGCCCTTAAATTTTTTCCAGTTTTCTCATTGATGATCCTGATAGCTCTAGGGTTTACATTTAAGTCTATAATCGCTCTTGGGTTCATTTTTGTACATGGGGAGAGATATGAGTCTTGTTTCATTCTTATGCATATGGAAATTCAGTTTGTCTAACACCATTTGTTGAAGATGCTGTCTTTGTCCCATTGGATATTTCTAGATCCCTTGTCGGAGATTAGTTGCCTGTAGGCTGATGCACCTATGTTTGGGTTTTCTGTTCTGATACATTGGTCTAAATGTTGCTCATTATACCTGTACCAGACTGTTTTGACTACTGTGGCTATGTCATAGGTTTTTAGGTCCTATAGTGCAAGGCCTCCTACGTGGTTCTTATTTTTAAGGAGTTATGTGCTTATCCTGGATTATTTGCCTACCCATATGAAATTGGCAATTAGTTGTTTTTTTCATTTATTTGAAGAATGTATTTGGGATTTGGGTTACATTGTATGTGTAGATTGTTTTAGGTAGTATTGACATTTTCACAATAACAGTTCATGAGCACAGGATATTCCATGGGCATAGGATATTCTTCCATTAATGTGTGTGTGTTTTGTTTCTTATAGTAGTGTTCTATAGTTTTCTCTGTGTATTTCTTTAGTTTCTTTCATTAGGTTTGTTCCTAAGTATTTCATCTTTTGTGTGGTTATTGTAAATGGCATTGTTTTCTTTCTTTTAAAAAATCATTTGATTGGGAGCTCTTACAGATATTATAACAATCCATAAATCAATTAGATCAAGCATAATTATAGAGTTGCTGCCACCATCATTTTCAAAACATTTTCATTCTTCTTGAACTCTTTGATAACAGCTTCTCTTTATTGCCTCCCCCCCCCACCCTGCCCCCAGGATCCCTTATTCTTATAAATAATTATAAAATTATTACTATTTGCCACATATTATACTGTCCACTGTATCCATTTCCCTACAATGCTGTTATTCGATCCCCTCTGGTAAGGTTATACAATCATTTTTGCTATCGGTTCCCCTTTCCCCACCTTTCTACCCCTTCCCCCAGAGAATCATTGCTCCCATTACTATTGCTGACAGATTTATCAATCTTGGATTCATGCATCAAACTGGTATTGTTTTCTTAATTATCTTTTCTTGCAGCTTTCTTCAATGTTATACAGAAACCTGATTGATTTATGGTTGTTAATTTTGTGTCCTGCTACCTTGCTGAATCCCTTGATTGTTTTCAGTAGGGTTTGTGTGGAGACATTTGGGTTTTCTATACGGACAGAATCATGTCATCTCTAACTAGTGAGAATTTAACTTCTTTTTTGACTATGTGTTTTCCCTTGATTTTTGTTGTTGCTGTTGTCAGCGGTTCTCAACCTGTGGGTCGTGACCCCTGTGTGGGGGGTCAAATGATCTTTTCACAGGAGTCGCCTAAGACCATCAGAAAAAAAACATATTTCTGATGGTCTTAGGAACCAAGACACTGCTCCTCTATCCCTCTCCAGGCAGGTCTGCCCACATGCAGATATGCCCACATACGAGTACCTGGCGTGATGACATCATCTTGCCAACTCCATCACACACATGCCATACAAGTACAGGTGTATGTGACAGGGTTGGCCCCATAAGGTACTAATGTGACCAGTCACACATGTGTAGAAAGCAGCTACTGTGTAGAGGGCAGCTACTGTGTAGAAAGCAACACCTGTGTTGAAAGCAGCCACTCTGTTAAAAGCAGCTACTGCCCATTTACAGAAGCCCATTCACAGTCACAGTTGAAGATGTCCCTGAGACAGCACAAGGGGAGTTCATTGAACTTATTAATAGTGAAGCATAGAGAACTGATTTCTCTACAATGCCAATTACAAATTCTGGATCAAGTGTTTGCAGTCATATTCTGTTCTGTCTGAGACTGTGTTGCGCCTTCTTCTTCCATTTCCAACAACATATCTTTGTGAAACAGGGGTTTCCAGCTTGTTGGTTATCAAGTCTAAATACAGAAGTAGACTTGGTGTGGAA
>NW_022103924.1:2393822-2412124 GCF_000313985.2 Echinops telfairi
TTTTGTAATGATCTGCTCTAGTCCTTTTTTTTCTGGATCTCTTGAACTTTAAAATATCTGTCTGCATTAATTTGAATTGGTGATGTATTTCTAGGTATCTGTCCATTTCTTCTAGATTGTTGAATTTGTTCGAATACAGTTTTTCACAGTAGTGTGTTATTATTCTTTTAATTTCATTTGGATGTGTTGTAATGTCACCCTGTTCATCTCTTATTCTGGGTATTTGCATCTTTTCCTTTTTTTGCCCCCTTTGTTAAGTTTGCCAGTGGTCCATTTTGTTAAACCTTTCAAACAACCAGCTTTTTGTTTTCTTTTTTCCATTTTTTATTTTGTTTTGTTTTCTGTGTCATTTATTTCTGTTTTGATCCTTATGATTTCTTTCCTTCCCTAATTGGAGAGTTTTGTTGTTGTCCTAATTCCAGTTGTTGAAGGTAATATGTTAGGGTGTTGATTTTTGATTTCTCCTCTTTGTCTGTGTGTGTTGATTGCTCTCAATTGATATATTGTGTTATTATTCTTGTGTGTCTCAAGGAATTTTAAAATGTTCTCCTTTATTTGCTTTATTACCCAATCATTTTTTAGTGTTATGTTTTACAATCTCCATGTCTTCTTTATGTTTCTGTTCATTTATTGTTGATTTCTAATTTTATACCATTGTGATCTGAGAAGATAAATTGAAGGATCTTAAGGCATGCTTTATGACAAGTATGTGGTCTATTCTTGAGCATCTTTTATATGTGTTGGACAAGAATGTATATTTTATTTTTGTTGGATGAAATGTTCTGTATATGTCTATGAGGTTGCTTTTGTTGATTGTGTTGTTGAACTTTTTTGTCTCTTTATTGTGTGTGTGTGTTTTCTTTCTTTCTTGATATTCTATCTTTCCCTGAGAGTGGAGTATTGTAGTATCCTGTTATTATTGCCTACGTGTCTATATTTTTGCTCAACTCTGTGAAGGTTTAATTGATGTATTTGAAGAGTATTTCATTGGGTACACATATGTTTATTATAGTTATGTCTTCTTGGCTATTGTTCCCTTGATTATGTCTTTTATTGTTTGCTTTGAAGTCTATTTTCTCAGAGATTAATATTGCTACACCTACTTTCTTTGGTTGGTGTTTGCTCGGTATGCTTTTGGCCAGCCTCTGCAAACCCAGCGTTCATCTGCACCGTCTTCTGGATATGCAGAAGCCATCCAAAGACGAGTGGGGTAGAAACCTGGACAGCATGGAAGCTGCCCTGGCCCTGTAGAAAAACCCCAACCAGGCCCTATTGGACCTGCATGCCATAGGGTCTACATACACTGACCCCCATCTCTGTGACTTTCTGGAGAACCACTTCCAGGAGGAGGTGAAACTCCTCAAGAAGATGGGCGACCACCTGGCCAGCTTCCGCAGGCTAGCCAGCCCCCAGGCAGGGATGGGCAAGTATCTCTTCGAGAGGCTCACCCTCAATCCTGACTAGGAACCTGCGGGACTGAGCCTTTGCGAGGAGCCCTCTACATCCTCTAGCCAGCCTTAGCCCCTCTGCCCCGCCACCCATAGTGCCACCGCCTTGGAGCCCCTCCTGCAGCCAGGGACCAAATGGAAGCAATAAAGCTTTCTTTTTCAGTGAAGAAGAAGAAGACAAAGAAGAAGAACGAAAGAAAAGAAAAGAAGTTCTTACATTGCTTAAGACTCATCGTGAGATTTTGTTAATAGAGCTAAGCTCTATCCTAACAGATACTCAACCCAATTCAACATCTGGTGATATCAGCTATAGTGACCAGAACCAGGGATCCTTCTACCATTAAGAAGTTAAAAAAAAGAAGAAGAAGAAGAAGAAGAAGAAAAGAAAAGAAAGAAAGGAATAAAGAAGGAAAGAAGTCAATATTTTTTCATTGTGACTCATTACCTTTGACTAAATTTCTGATTCAAGCTAAATTTCTTCTCAGTGAATGTTACCCACGGTTAACTTTTCTAAACTCTATAAACTACCTGGAAATCAAGCCACATTTTTTTCCTTCCCCATGTGTGATATCAAAAATATTCCTGAATATTTGAGTTTACTGAGGATTTTTTTTCAACAGATGCTGCATCAGGGTAGGCTAACTCCTGCAACAAACCCCAAAATTATAGTGACTTGTAATGAATATGTTTGTTTGTTTATTATTGTGTCACAATCTAAAGCAAATTAGGGGGCACTTGCAATGAATATGTTTATTTGTTTATTATTGTGTCACAATCTAAAGCAAAGTAGGGGGCACTCAGCTCCATGTGGTCCTTCAGGGACCCAAGCAGCTTAGCTCTTTCCAAATGGCTTGGAGGCTGCCGCTGGGCTATCCTCATCCAATCAGCAGAACAGGGCTGAGAAAGACTGTGGAAAGCTCCATAGGCAATTTGAGTGGTCTAAATTTGGATATGACACTCATGACTTCTTCCACTTTCTCTGATCAGATTTCAGTCACATGCTCCTGCCTATGTGCAAGGGTCGCTGGGAGGTGAAGTCTGGCTGCCTGCCAGGAGGAAAGAAAACAGAGCTTAGTGAACCTTTAATATGTTTCTGCCATGGATGTTAATGTTCAAAAAAGTTCCAAGTGACCATTTCCAACAATGACCAGAGCCAGGAGATTCTTGCCACAGCAGTCTTGCTGTATTTGTGTTCACATTTCCTCCAAAATTATTTCTACAAGTTGTGCTGCCCTTGTAGTTTAAGGTTTACACCTGGAATTTTTCATCAAAAATTTAAATCATTGCAAAAGGATTTCTAGCATATTATAAAGATCAACATCTGTGGTGGTTACAATAATGTGCCACCCAGATCCCCATTCCAGGAAGACTCATTGTTCCCTAACTCTTCGAATGCTGCCACCCATTAGCTCTCAGTCCATGGGGTCTGTCAGCTAGATAGCCGCCTCCCTCAAGATCACATCTTGTCCAGTGGCCCACTTCCAGTGACTGATTGTGGTGTGTTTTGAAAGCCCAGTGCAGGCCAACTCTGATGGTGCATTTTAATGGAAGAGCTCCCTGTGTGGTCACCTAAGGCTTTCGTTGAGTTGTATTGCAGCTCAGCTTCTCCTGCTAGCTTCCTTTCTCTTTCTTACCCAGGGACTTCTCCCAAGAGGCTCACTAATAGACATTATGCACACTAAATTCTGCCTCAGAGTCCACTCAGCTTCAGAGATTCAATCTGTCCTAGCATTTCAAAATGGTACTGCATTGTTAAGGCATCTGTTGTGTGTTAAACTGTGCCCCTTCCTCCCAAATATGTATTGAGGTCTTAGCCCTTGCACCTATTCATATGACCTTGTTTGGAAATAAGATTCTTTTTAATACAGTGAACCCTCGTTTATCACGGTTAATCGGTTCTAGACCCTACCATGATAAATGAAATTCCACGAAGTAGGATTCCTTATTTGTAAATCAAATATTTTCATAGTTAGAACATAGAAGACATGAAAAAACACCCTTTAGTCACCATTATACTCGTATTACCCAATTTATTAAACGAAAAAGGGAAAATACAGTAAAACATTTTGGACGTTACAATTATCATTTATTATTTATTATATTATTTATGGCATCTAGTTTACAGTATTACATATTTCACATACAGTATTATTATACATAGTTCTTACAAATACTGTAATCAATAGCCTATGAAATGACTTAAGGGATGTACTCTACAGGGGGGTGCCATCTTTTTCCTCCGAAGGAGCGGATGTAGGCAGTTTGTGCTGTTACACAAAAACCGCGATAGAGTGAAGCCGCGAAAGTCGAAGCGCGAAGTGGCGAGGGTTCACTGTATTAATGAAGTCACGCAGTGTAGAGTGAGTTCTGAAACACACACACACGAAAGCAAATGCCATGTCTACATGTCTACAGGTCATGAAATCAATGAATGCCTATGGCCCAGATCCTGGTTTGCGCTTTCAGCCATAACTGAGAAAATAAATGTATGTTCTTTAAAGTCATTTACAGCAGCACTAGGTAACTAAGATAGTATCCAAGAGAACATGTATATCAAAG
This sequence comes from Echinops telfairi, assembly GCF_000313985.2. Classification (NCBI taxonomy): domain Eukaryota; kingdom Metazoa; phylum Chordata; class Mammalia; order Afrosoricida; family Tenrecidae; genus Echinops; species Echinops telfairi. Next base: position 2,397,830 of record NW_022103924.1, read on the forward strand.
TGATTTAAACAAAACCTTATATTAATTAAAGAACAGTATCCCTTCTTTAAAGTGTTGATACATTTATATTGGTATGTTATCCTTATGGGATATATTTTGTGCTCTATAAGCCTTTGTGATTATCATACCATAATTCTCTGCAGCAAAAAGCTAGATAAATAAACTTAATTTCAAAAGCATTTCTTTGAACCATAAAGTTTTAAGCAATGAAAATAATGAATGTATGCAGGCTGGAGAGAGAAATAGGGATCCTATAATTCCCATGGTTCTCATGAACTCCTGAGTTCTTAACTGTCTATAGTTATAATGGATGTTGTACATTTTAGAGCAACCCATCCCAAATTTAGTGGCTTAAAACAACCAGAATCCTTCAACTTGTATATAAATGTGCAATGTAGGCAGTGCTTATTGGGGACTCCTACTTTCTGCTTGTTTTAGTAGGGGTTGTCTGGAGAAAGCAAACTAGACTTTAAGGAATTGGTTCACATGATTGTTATTCTTAGATGTCATTAAGTTGTGACTCATAGAGACACTATGTAAAACAGAACAAAATACTGCCTGTTCCTGTGACGTCTTCACAATGGTGTCTATGCTTGAGTTCATCGTTGCAGTTACTGTGTCAATCCATCTCATAGGGGGTCTTCCTTTTCTCTGCTAACCTTCTACTTTACCAAGCATGCTGTCCTACTCCAGGGACTGATCCTTACTGATCGCATATCCAAACAACATGAGATGAAGTCTGGCTATCCTCTCTTCGAAGGAGATTTTTTGCTATACACCATCCAAGATACATTTGTTCATTCCTTTGGCAATCCACAATACATTTAAGGTTATTCATCAATGAGAATTCAAATGCATCAGTTCTTCTTCTACCTCTCTTATTCATTGTCCAGCTTCCATCTTTATATGAAGTAATAGAAAATTCCATGACATGGGAGGAAATAATGTGATGAAAATTGGAGACACAGGACATAATTAGTCTAGTGGACTAATTGGCCATTAGAACACCTGTCACTATAGCCTTGAGACAAGAACTAGATAGTTGGTACTCTCAGTACCAACCACTCTGAGAGGGATCGCATTAGGAGGTCCTGGACAGAATAAAGAAAAATGTGGAATAAAACTTAAATTCATAAAAGAGGTCACACTTATTGGTTGGACTGGGAAGACTATGGCCTCTAGGTATCCATTTGATAAAGAACTGAACTTGTCCCCATATTAAATTAAGGAATCATTTAAGACCAAATGGCAGCATTCACCTAAAGACAAAGTTCAGGTGTTATGAAAGAAGGTGGAATTGAAAGAAGGAAGAAGTGGAATAAGAGATGGTACATTGAGGAGATTGCAATAGATCCATCGAGACAAAATATATATGAGTGTTGAATATAAAACAGATTTCTGCTCTGTAAATCTTTACTTAATTCACAATATATTTTTTAATTCACACACATGTATACATGCACATGAACACACGTGCCAGGATAAGGCCCGAACTTAAACACAATTCAATCCATAGCACATGATGTCTGTTGGGTAAAGTTGGGTGATCAATGTGTCCTTATTATGCCTATTCTCACTTAGACTGCCTGCCTGGCATCTGAGTTTGAGATCAATATAGCTTTCAGAGTAAATATGAGTGGTCACTGGCTGAAAAGAATGCCAGTAGAGAGTTTCCTTTCATAATTCACAAAGTATCTCCCTAGTGTCCATTAACTTTGAATAGCTTAATTTCAAGGTCTTGGGTTGAAACACTTGAGATAGAGTTGGTAGTGTAGGAGTATGATAGGGGTTGGTTTGGGATGTCAAATATAGCAAGAAACTTACCGCTCTGAGATATGATGTTTAAACTCTTACTTTTAACTTATGGCAATGAATTTATAGATTGGCAGGTTACTTATCATAAATGTCCCAGGCAGGCAGGTCCACACAGGTCATGTTTTACCATGAAGCGAGTTGTTCTAAACTAGCTAGTTGTAAGAATTATCCGAGTAGAAAAGAGGCACATTTGTCACATGAAACTGACTTGTCCCTCCACGTGTTTGCACTCTTTTTACTGGATCCTTCATAATCACATCATTACCTATGAAGTTCAAATTCCCAGGTCCTAATTGTCCACTCTATAATGGCATTGTTGGCCCAGCGGGCCATTTAGATCAGCTCTACTTCCAAGTCCTTTGTGACAGAACCTTGGCATCTGCAAAGGCTTGCTCACCCTCTAACATCACTTCAGACCCCAAAAAGCCAGGGACTTCAGAATGGACGTTTATAGGAGAGTACGCTCATCAGGATTTTGGTCTTGGCCGTGGATATTCAGCAAGTATGATCTTTGAGTCCTCAGGAAAAACTAGCTTGGGGTAGAAGTACCAACATCATGTTCCTTTGGTTATGCCCCACCAGGAGTACTATAGACCTCCATTTAATCCTAGGACTCCTTGGGAGCTGTCTCACAGGAACTCAGAAGCCACAAGGCATTGCTATCTTCCTTCTTTGATATTCCATTTCTTAGTGATGAAACCTGACAGGCCATCTGAGCTCTAAGGAAGCTGTCGCCTGTACCACTGACACTCTGACATTCCATGGTGGAATCCAACAGGGACCTTCAGGAGAAGTGGAATAATCCCCAGCCCCAAAGCTCCCACAATATAGAGCACTGAGTATTGGTGGTTTCAGACTCCTCTTTCAGGGCTCAGGAATGTGTTGGGGACACAATAATACATATTTGAGCAATCCCTCCCTTCTGCTGTTAATGCGCTAACCCCAGGTTCTCAGTTCTTTCTCTTGTGAGAGTTTTCTTAAGACTCTAACCCCTCAGGCTAATCTGAATTCTAGACCTAAGCATAGTTCACATCCCAATGGGACCTTAAGCTTGAGATCTTATGCTTGGAACTTTCTGGAAGACTAGCTGCACTTATAACAAAAGACTGGCTTTTGCTTATGATATTTTTATTTTGTGCATATGAAAGAACATCTTGTGTTGAGTTAGTAATCCAGTCTGTCAGTCCTCTGCCCTAATTTCAGAATAAAAGCCACTCAGAATGAAAGCCAAATTCCTTTCCATGTCACAAGGACTTTTCCTTTTTTGTGTCTGTTGATTCCTTGACTATATCTCTGACCATTTCCCCCTTTTCCACCCTGTTCCATGCACACTCCCAAAACACTCCCATCTCAGAGTCCCTGTCCTTGCTATTTCTTTGCCCAGATTCCCATTCCCGGGGGGTGGGGGTGGTGGAGTATGGCTGGTTCCCTTGCTGTATTTTGAAGTTTGATCACAGGACACCTTCCTGACTCTTCCATATGCCGTAGTATTCCCCACCCACGGTAGTCCCTCTGAGAGTCCCCTTACTGTCTGCAATGCTTTCTTTTTACCTCCTCTGGACATGCTGTAGCTTCCCTTCATGTTTATTATCTCCCTCCCATCATGTAAGTTTCATAAAAACAGGAACACTAATGTTAATGGGCACTATATTCCTAGTAGCTATATCAGTGTCTTCCAGGAAGTAGATGCATCAAAAAATAGATTGAGGGCAAAGAAGAGTTGTTGTTGAGTTGACTTCTGGTGACCTTATGTATGTCAGAGTAGAATAGCACTGAGCTCCAGGGAGTTTTCAATGGCTGGTGTTTTGGAGCCAGATGTTTAGACCTGTTTTTCTGAATCACATCCAGGTGGATTTGATCACCAGCCTTTCCTTTAACACCAAGTGTGTTAACAGTTTGCACCACTCTGGGACTCCTTCCTCTTCCTCATGAGCTACAACACCTAGCCTCTTTGAACCATTTTATTTTTCTACACTTTCAAAATGAACTGATTATATCCAACTTTCAGAGTATTTAAAAGAAATAAATTACATCAAGTAGCTGTTCTGGTGCATCATATAAAGAATGTTCAATAAAAGGAAGCTACTTCCTCCTTAAGTCAACCTGGTTCCTGAAAGACAAAAAGAGTCTGGGACAAGTCAGTGGAAGGGACTCCTGAATAGAGACTTGATATCGAGGGAAATGGTACAGAGTTGGTATAGGTATGAGTCTGAAATGTCCTCTCATTCCTACAACAGTGGGGAAAAGAAAACCAAGGTAGGGATTGATGTTTGAGGGATCTCTGTATGTAAGGTGTTAATTCCTCAACTATGATAATTTATTTCTTTAGGGTACAATTATCATACTTTATGACAACAGGAAAAATATATTAATAGCACCCCCCTCCCCCAAAAAGCATGGAGCTGTTTTACATATTTTGCATCTTTGTAGAGCTCTAAATCACTTTGTAATGTGAAACATGTCTATGCAGAGCCTTTGTATTGTTTATTCTTAGGCTTTCGTGCAATGATTGAGAACGAGGAATTTGTTACAAACAGCTTGCAATTATTGAGTGAAAAAACTTATAAAAATAAAGTTGGGTCAGCAACTTTAGGAAGAGATGATGAAAGTTGGCTTAGTTCTCACTCATGTGTGAGACTTAGAGGCAAATACAAAGTCCTTTATCCAGAGCAGTCAAATGGAATGGTACACCGGGCATTCTGTTTTATATGCACATGCACCTTGATGCTTGAAACAGAAGATTTTCTGCTTCTAGAACCTCTGGTCTGTGCATGAGCGGATTGAAAGGATGGATATGGGAAGACTCACCCCACAACTGACCCAGTGGGATATGTTTACCCACATGGAGGGTTGTGTTAGGACTGCCTATCTATTTTTTTCTTCTTCTTCTGTAATTTTTGGTTCAAAATCCATCTACTTATTCTTCCCCTTTATCAACAGGGATCTGCTGGTAGGAAAAGACAATTAGGGTATGTGTGTGGGCCTGCACGTGCATGCATGGTAGAGAAAGCTGTCTTGTGATTTCCTTATTGTGATATTCCAAGAGAGTAAGTACAGAAGCAGTGAAAGTCTTGATCTCTATGCTGTGTGACCAAAACAAAGACTACTTAGCTAATTTTGTCCACATAGCTAATTATGCCCATACCATTTTGATAAGCAGACTCTGTTCTCTCTACCCCTACATACTTACTGCAATTCCAATGACATTTTCATGTCTGCTGAATTCATTAACTATAATTGCCAACTTTATAAACGTTATAAACTACCTCATAAATAATTGTATAAACTAAGAGTAAACTCCATTTCCATTCTTGCTGTGTTGCTTTGTTTCCTGTTCACTACCAGAAAAGTTTTGTGAGCTTGTGATGTCTCCATGGTACATACTTACAAAGACTAGCATGTTCTGTAGTAGATGAAGTTTAACATTTTGCTTTCCAGAGAGGGAACCTGAGAGGAGCTATGGCCCCGACATTCTTTCTCAAATGGAGCCACTAATACAGACAATCTAAATGACATAATTGTATATATGTTGTGTGTGTGTGTTTATATTTTGGCTAACCTTGGAAATACTGTTCTGGTATTCTTTAGATTGATTGCTTCTACCCCAAGATTTTGCTGTCAGCTCCAGGCTTTTGTCAGAAGCCTTTCTGGTTGAGTGAGAAAAGCAAGGCAAATATGCCCTGTGTGGAGAACATGTGCTTTGTGTTCACTGATGAGGAAAGGCCACCCCAAAGCAAACACAGTCTCCACTTTCCTAATACACACTCACTTTAGACAACGTGTCTTGTGAAATCCCACCTCCAGCCCCCTTTCTATACAAATGAGGGCTCTTTCCAATAAAAACATCAGTGGTTGCAGTTTAGGTTCCATTATCATACACATGAAGTCTTGGTTTTAATAGGATGCTGTTGGGTATGTTTCTATGTTCCTGAGAGTGGAATAAAACAGTGAGCTGCCTACAAGCCTTATTAGTAGTTGATGACAGGTATTTGTGATCCACAGAGAAATACATGAAGGTAGACGACACCAAAGCAGGTGGTGCTTTGATGTATAATTTTTCTATATATGTGACCACACACACACGCTTAGCATAGACTGGGTTAATCACCTCCTCTGCCTTTCATAGTTTCTTACTCAAACTCTATCTATCTAGCTAGCTAGCTAGCTATCATCTATCTATCTATCATTTTATAGCATCCTAGCACATCTGTCTAGGCCAGTAGGAGTTTGGAAAGATTACAGCCAGGAAAGCCCTGGGGAGCAGTTTTATTGTGCACCACGTGGGATTGCCATGTAGCACAATGAACTGGACTACAATGTGCTCATTTTTGTGATGCTTTTTTCTGTTGTTTTGTTTTGTTTTAACTTACACTTAAAAGTTGTGCCTTTTAAGTCTTGATCTGATCCTCCATCCTTAGGACAATATCTAAGACATAGAAGAAATGCTTGCTGATTGAGACATTGAATAAAATTTCAACTGCTTTCTCATTTTCAAGGAAGAGGATGTATAATAGATCAGCCTTGGCAGAAAGTAAGGAAAGCTATGTTTCAGGGGGCCTTGCACAGGTGGCATTCAGTACGTGGTAGCTGTGATTGGAAGCCATCATGTCCCTAACACTGCTTTCAGTTACTTGTGAAGTAATTTGAAATGCTGTCTATTGAAAGAATGTTGCTGAGAGCTCTAAAGTCTCTGTAGGATCTCTACTATATAAACTTTTTATGACATGGTCCCTTGGTCTAGGTTATATGTGATTCCTTACTTTTCTTTAAGAATCTGCACAGCCGCAGGTTCAGCTCTACTGGCATATTCGTCTATGTGTGCTCCCCAGTTATCTTTGCAACAAGGACTTGGCTCCTTGTTCTATGGCCTATATGCTTTCTTTTTCAGGGTCAACCACCATAAGGATGTTTGTTTTAGTTTAGTAATTCACTCGCTTCCTTTCTTGAGTAAATTCATAATCTGAACTCTGGTCTTGTGCTTGGATTGTAAATTACCTTGCTTTCCTTCCACATAAAAGTATACTAAGGGGTTGGCAACATATTCATGGTTAAAAGTAGGCCTTGGGATTTATAATTGTGAGGGGAGGGGGAGGAAACTGGAAACAACCCAAAAGTCCAACAACAGAGGATTGGTTAAGTAAAGTCTACATAGCCACAGGAAGCCTGTTACACAGCAATTCCAACTAAAATTCATGAAATGTTTCTAAGAACACAGGAGAAGATTTGACTTGTTCTGTGACAAAAACAATGTATACAAACACAAAAGAGACACCCACACGATAATCTCGTGGCTGTTCATTATTTGCTATCAGCTGGACTCCAACACATGGGGACCCATGTACAAAGAAGGAAATACAACCCATTCCTATTTCATCTTCATGACCATTACTGCCTTTGAGCCCATTGGTATGTTTGAGCCTAAGTATTTCCCCCATTTCCATGTATGTTCTAATTTATCAAGCATGATGTCCCTTTCTAACATTTGGTCATTCTGAGGATGTGCCCAAAGTACGAAGTCAAAGTCCTGCCATCCTACCTTCTAAGAAACATCTAGTCATATTTCTTATAAGACTGATTTGTTATTATTTTTTGACAATGCATGGTATATTTAATAGTCCTCTCCAACACTCCAGTGTGAGCACATCAATTTTTCTCCTGTCCACTTTTTTCATTTTCCAGTTTTTAAGTATATAAAAGGTCATTGAAAAGGCTGATTTAAGTAACATGTTCAACTCACTAAAGTGATATGTTTTCTTTTTAAAACTATTAAAAAGGTCTTTTGCAGTACACTTACCTAATGCAACCTATCACTTGTTTTCTTGAAAACTGCTTCCATGGGCATTGATTGTTGGTCCAAGTAGACGGAAATGGTTTACAACTTTGATTTCAACTACACGAATGGGAAGGACATACAGAGAAATGACTGAAAGAAAGCACATTCACATACTGAACTCGCTGACTCGGAGAGAGATCACCCCTAATCATATTCCCTGCTCCCACCAAAAGTCCTCCTCCTATTTCCAGGCTTCATATCATTGTAAGCACCTCAGTCCTCAAAGTAACATTCTTACTTTTTAACATCTTAACAAGGTCTTGTGCAAGAGATTTACCCCATCTCATTGGCTGAGTATGTATGTGCCAGACCCAGTAGTCAAAACCCAAACCACACCCATTGCATTTGTGTCGATTTTGACTCGTGAAAATCCCACGTGTCACCACTTCATAAGATTTTCTTGGTTGTAATCTTTACTGAAGCACATCATTAGGCTTTTTAACCATGACATCACCGAGTAGGTTTGAAGCACCAACTTTTAGGCTTGCAGATGAGTACAAACCCTTTGCACTACCCAGGACCATCAGACCCAGTGCTAGACCCTTTGTCTTTATTTACTTTCATCTCCAGACCAGGTCAAGGTAAGTTTAGACTGCAATTTACAAACGAATTACAGCTCTGTGTAAAGAGAACAAATATCCTCACATCTGGACCAATAAACATCATGACAAATGGGGAAAAGATTAGAGTTGTCAAGAATTTAATTTTACATGGATCCACAACCAAGGCTCACAGAAGCAGCAGTTTAAAACATCAAATAATATATTGCACTAGGCGAGTCTGCTACAAAAGGTCTATTTAAAAGTTTAAGGAACAAAGATGTCCCTTTGAGGACTAAGGTGTGATTCACCCAAGCCATGTATTTTCAGAAGTCTCATATGTATGTGAAAGCTGGAGAATGAATAAGGAAATCCAGAGAATAATCGATGCATTTGGATGATGGTGTGAGTAATGAATATTGAAAGTACCATGAACTGCCAAGACTGTATTGGAGGAAATACAGCCAGAATGCTCCTCAGAAAAAAGGACAGAGACTTGGTCTAAGATCCTTTGGATGTGTTATCAGAAAAGACCAGCCCCTGGAAAGGAATATCATTCTTGGTAAGGTAGAGGGTCAGCAAAGAGGAGAAAACCTTGAGTAAGGTGATTGACCCAGTGGCTGGAACAATGCACTCAAACAATTGGAGGATGGCGAAGGGTTGGTCAATGTTTACTGATAACATGCTCAAAGTGTATGTGATGAAGCCTCACCGTCCTCGCCTCTGAGGAGAAATCCGGCTGCATGTTGTACAAGATGGAACTGTTCATTCTTTTGGTAGTCCATGGTACCTTCAATATTGTTTTGCCAGCATTATAAGTCAAACGCATCAATTCTTCTTGTGTCTGCCTTGTTCGATGCCCAACTTTCACATGCATATGAGGCAATTGAAAAATATCATGGCTTGGATCAGGTGCACCTTAGTCCTCAAAGTAATATTCTTACTTTTTAACATCTTAAAGTGATCTTGTGCAAGAGACTTACCCGATGTATTTCACCTTGTGATCTCTTGACCACTGCTTCCATAAGCACTGATTGTGAATCCAAGCAAGATGATCCCAGCAAGGGCCAGGGGACATTTAAAAGCAGAAATATATGGGTGGAGAAGTTTGCATTCTAGGCCACCGCTAAATAATGCTTTTATGTAATTTAGAAAAATTCCTTTGCTGCCTGCCAGCAGTTAGGCTTTTCTCAAGACGCATGACACATGTTGCTGAACGCAGGCTCAGTTTCAGCCTCTTGTTTCCTCTTGGCAGCATGCACTGGGGAGGTAAACTATTAGTGAAACTGGACTTAGCTGGAAATCAGCAGTAACCTACTTCTAAGAAATATTATGTAGCATCTCGTTTATCTCCCACCATACCTTTCTCCAAGTTTCATATCACCGGGGCTTATGCCCGCCTTCTAGTCTAAGGTCTTGGGTGCTTGCGATATCTGGCTTTTCAATGTCCTTTCTTGGGTGATAGCATCTTGAACAATGGGATCGTGAGCAGAAAGATGACAGTTATTTATTCTGAGGAATGCAGATTCAAAAATATGGTATTTGAATCAATGAGCTCTGCACCTAAACTTAAGTCCTTTCCACATTCCATGTAGCCTTCCTGCCCTTCCTTTAGCATCCTCTGTGGTTCCATACTTCTTTGCACATGTAAGCTACTGTGGTACACAGCACAGTTTATTATCATGATCTGTTTATGTGTCTGTTTCTACTGTTAGATGAGGAACACTATTCAGGCAGAACCCATGTCTCCCTTTATGTCCCTGGCATAGATTTGATCAGAGAGTGTGTGTATGTTCACATCACAAAAAAACTGAGAAGGCACCTGTGACCTCGAGTACTTATGTAGGGGTGTCCAGACAAATATAATGAACCATTCAGGGCACATTTTTCTTAAAGTTCCTGGTGAGTTGAAGCTTAAGGAACATGGAGTCCTTTAGCATGTCCCACTAAACCCCCTTCAGCTTGCATGAAATCCATACGCTGATTCAGTCCTGAAAACCATAATCGGTCTTAATTGGTATTTGCTTCACCAAAAAAATCACATATATATGTATATGTTTATGCTTGCCTTGCTCCAAAGAGGGTTTCCATTTGAATCACAGCACATAAACGTTCAACAGAGGGGCCTAAAAGTAGGAACAAAAGAGGGAGAAATAAGGATGGAACAATCATTCACATATCGGAAGGCAAAATTCAAGTTCTTATGAATATGGTTGGCAGCTTCTCAGCCCTGGGAAACATTACACACTGTCAACTTCAATCCAGTTACAGTTAATTAAGTCACTGCTACCTACAGTTAAAGGAGTCCTGGTGGATCAGGGGTTACAGTGCGGTGCTGCTAACCAAAGGGCAGTGATTCGAACACACCAACCATTTTGCTGGAGAAAGATGTGGTAGTCTGCTTCTATAAAGTGTCACAACTTTGGAAACCCTGTAAGGCAGTTCTACTCTGTACTATCAGGTGGCAAAGGCTCAGAATTGACTGGGCGGCAACAGATGTGGTTTTGGTTTGCCTGGTTAAAGAGTCCCTGGGTGGCACAAGCATTTAAGCACTCAATTACTAATTGATATGTTGTTGGTGTGAACCCACCCAGAGGCAAGGAGTGGAAATTCTTAATTGTGCTCATGTGGAATTTACACAAAACCAAGAAGCAGTTATTTGAGTAGAACAAGGTGATAATGCATGGTTTAAAACCTGGAAAGGTGTGTGTCAGGATTGTAGGTTTTCACCATATTTAATCAGTCTGTATACTGAACAAATAATTTGAGAAACTGGACTGTATGAAGAAGAATGCAGCATCAGGGTTGGAGGAAGGGTCATTTGCCACCTGCACTAAATAAGGAAATGACACATCTTGCTTGTTGAAAGCAAAAAACCCTTGAAACACTAATGAAGATGAACATTTTCAGCATGGATTATATTTCAACGTAAAGAAAACAGACGTCCTCACAACTGTAACAATCCGCAACATTATGACAGAAAAGATTGCGGATTGTTAAGGATTTACTTCTACTAAGATTCACAATCAACACTCATAGAAACCGCAGCAAGAAATTGCTGCCTTGCGTTAGGCAAATCTGCTGCAAATGACTTCTTTAAAGTGGTAAAGAGCAGAGATGTCATTTTGAAGATTAATCCAAGCCATACTATTTTCAAGCCCCTCATATATGTGTGAAAGTTGGACAATGACTAAGGAACACCAGATGAATTCAAATTGTGATGTTGTCAAGGTGTATTGGAAGAAAAAAAATATATATATATATATATATCATGAGTTGTCAGAAGAATGGATAGATCTGTATTGGAAGAAGTACAGCCAGAATGTTCCTTAGAGGAAAAGCCGGGGAGACATATTATTAGGAGAGAGCAATCCCTGGAGAAGGACATAAAGCTCAGCAAAGAGTGGCTGCAGCAGTATGCTCAAACACAGCAACAGTTGTGGAGATGGCACAGGACCAAGCAGTATTTTTTCTGTTGTACATAGGCTTTCTGGGAGCTGGGGTCAACTCAATGGTATCTAACAACAGTAACAACACAAGTACTTCAGGAAACAGGCCTGGCAATCAGCTTCAAAAAGTCACAGCCTTGAAAACTCAATGGGATCACCATGTGTCAGAATCAACTCAACAGCAAATAACAATGACAAAAACCTGTGGTTAACCACGTCTCCTTCAAAATCCAGTCCAGCAGTCCTGTCCCACAGCTAACGATCACTCCCACAGGGAATTCCTAAAGAGAAGATGACTGGATTTCTCTGTCTTGCTGCTGTTTCGTTATAAGCCCAATCTGAGTTACTTTCTGCCTTATCCATGCCAATTAATCAATAGCAAGAAGAGACCATCTGTCTCTCCCTTGATATAAGACATTATGGTCAGTCCTTTATCAAGTTCATCCTAAGAAAAGAGGGAGACAGAAGTGTTTAGAGCAAGAATTTTCCAAACATCCTCCAAGAGAGGGGGATTTCTCAAGTTTGAGGATCAGAAAGGCATCAAGAAGTGACAAATATTGCTAAGCCACAAAGAGAAATGATGTCCTACCTATGTCGTAGCATGCATGAAACTTGAAAGCACTCTGAGCAAAATAAGTGAGTCATAAAAGGCAAGTACTATAGATCCCACTTATATGAAATAAGTAAATATAAAGAAGCCAAAGATTACTAGTGATTACCAGGGAAAGGGAGGTTTAAGGGGCATTTATGCTAATGGTAGTAAAATAAGTTAGAAGAGGATAGCTTTAAAAATGGTTGTACAACTTGAAGACTGTAATCTATGTCCCCAAATTGTACTTGTGGACATTGTTGAGGTGGCAGATATTTCCACCACAAGGAAAAAAAAAAAGAAAAGATGTAGTCAGAGTATATGGCACAAGCCTGAGAACAATGGGTGCTTCCAAAATTGTGGGATTTTTTCTTTTAGGTTTTTACCTATAAAAAGTTGTACCCTGAGAGAGGGGAGGATAATGTCCCAAATCTGTAACACCACACATATTTAAATTTTAAGTACATAAATTTTGTGGAATCACAAATTTAACAGATTACTTTTACTCACCCAGGAAAAGAAAAAGTGTCCCAAGTAACTGCATTGCAAATGCTACAGAGGGTTGTGTACAAAAGGAGAATTTCTCCATTCATCAGGGGCCTTAGGTTTTCTCCATAATGATTTTGGCCACAATTTCATTAAGATATGCTCATGGTGGTAAAGGAATTTATCTGAACCTGTAAATTTTCAGGTATTGCTGCTCATAAATCCAGAAAAAGAAAGTTGCTAGAGAGATAAGAAAGCGAAAGGAAACCATTAGATCAACCAGGACTCTTGGGGGCAAATTATAGGAATCAACTTAGCAAAAGTAAGGTGGGAAATTTTTCAAATATATTAAAGAGATTTAATAGCTAAGCCAGAGGCAGGACGAAGAAGCGGACAAATCTCAAAGAACTAAGACGTTTTCACCCTTTCTAAGATTTTCTCTCTATTTTCTGTTTCTTTCTTTATTTCAGGTTAATTCATTCTGGTTGGCTGTCACATGGCAGCTACTATGTCCTCTGGGAACCAAGAAAACGTATCTCGCAGCATCTCCATCCAAAGGTGACTCAATATTTTTCTCCAGTTGGACTTTGAAAAGTTTTAATAAAGGATATGGATTGGCCAAGATTATGTCAGCTACCCACTGCTGAACCAAACTTTGGCCAGATGTGTGTAGGAGGTATGTTATGATTGACTAAACATTGGTCAGGAGTCTTCCTTACTCGATGAAGTCTACCCTAAGAAAGGAATTTGGGTCAAAACATGAAATCACTCACTTGAATCACAAAACTGGAAAGGTAAAAGAAGCATGTCTTTAAAAGAGAGGTGGGCTGAACAAACAAGACATCTATTACAGCTATCAATCCCACAGTGTTAAAGAGTTCTCATGCACAAAAGAATAGTCAGGACTGTAGATGGAGCATCATAAAACAATCTGTTTACTAATAGGAATGTTTCCCTCTCCCCTCTCCTCATCCTGATAAGATAAAAAGAAGCTTCATGGGTAGGAGTGTGGTTGTTCAAAGACCACATAACTTCATTTCAGGGTAGGCCCTAGGAAGATTATAGGTAGGCCATCTGTTCTAGATTGAATTGGGCTCCCAAAAACTATGTATTAACTTGGTTAGGCCATCATTCCCAGTATTATGTAATAAGCCTCTGTTTTGTGATCTGACTGATCCTCTATGTTATAAATTCTAACTTCTTTGATGAAAATAAGCAAGAAAGGCTTTCTACTCCCTTAAAGATGGACAGTTCCAGAAGTTCACAGGGGCAGTTCTATGCTGCCCTATAAGGTTGCTGTGGTAGTTACATAATCTGTTGTCAACTTGAGACTTAAAAGTGAAAGGGTGGGGTTTAGCTTATCAATCAGGTCACAGGTTGATGACCTCATTTGGAGGTGCTAAGGAGATAATAGCTTGCTGGAGGCAGGACACTCACTCACTCTCTCCAAGACATTCTTGTTGATAAGACACATGAAGCTACCCTAGAGCCCTGGAACTAAAGGAACAACATGGAGACCCCTGCCAGCACTGAGATGCCTCTACTGCCACTGGATCCACAAGACTTTCCACCCACTGGCCTGTG
>NW_022103924.1:2413412-2419022 GCF_000313985.2 Echinops telfairi
AAAACCCTGTTTCACAAAGATACGATGTTGGAAATGGAAGAAGAAGGCGCAACACAGTCTCACACAGAACAAGATATGCCTGCAAACACTTGATCCAGAATTTTTCAACTTGCATGGTGGAGAAATCAGTTCTCGATGCATTAACAGCTCATTGCTGTTAATAAGTTCAATGAACTGCTCTTGTACTGTCTCGGGAACATCTTCAACTGTGACTGTGAATGGGCTTCTGACAAGTGCAAATAGGGTGTCAGGTAGATTTGGAAAGTACCGTGAAATTTTGTCTGCAAGCATGTGCAAGTGTTCTTTCATAGAAATTATCATCTTAATCCTTTTATCTGGTTCAATGTCATGTTCCTCAAAGAAAGCTGATAAGGTAGGCAACTGTAAATTCTATTTTCATCCAATTTTTTTTTTTGTGCCAAAGCTGAAGTTTCATTTGGAATGAGCGGGTCTTTCCAGACAAATTGAAGCATGTTGCATTTAGTCCTTGCAGTGATCAATTTAACTCATTCAAGATGGCAAAGATGTCAACCAAGTAAGCTATTTTCTGCAGTTCACTTTTATCGCTGAAAAGTGCTTCAAACTGCAGTCTTGCTTTCTGATTCAAAAACGTTTTGAGTTCATCACGAAACTCAAAAATATGTTTTAAAACCTTTCCCCTCAACAACCGTCTCACTTCAGTGTGAAATAGCAGAGCATTATTTGATGCATCCAACTTGTTGCACAGTTGCAAAAACAGTCAATTGTTTAAAATGCTCACCTTTACAAAATTGACAGAACTTATGATGTTTTTTCATTACTTCTTGTAACTCTTGTGGCAGTGTCTTCATTACTAATATTTGCCAATGAATCATGCAGTGAGTTCTGATGACTTTTGGTGACTCATTCAGTACCAAACGTTGAAATCCAGATCAACATCCTAGCATAGCTGGAGCATCATCTGTGCAAACTTTTCCCAAGAGATCTTATGCTCTTTCAGAAATGAACAAACAGTGTCAAATACATCACGTGCAGTAGTTGTCATTTCAAGAGGTTTACAAAAATGAAACTCATCTTCAAAGTTGCCATGATTAATATACTTCATGTAAACCAGTAACTGAACAGTTTGCAACGTCTGTAGATTCATCAAGCTGGATGCTAAATATTGGAAGTAGAGCAGATTTCATTTACTGGATTACCTGATCAAGCAGACATGTCATCTATTCTTCTGTGGATGGTGTCCTTAGATAAAGAAATTGCACTCAATTTCATAACAAGTTCATCTCCAATCATAACTCGAACAATTTTTTTGGCCGCTGGCAACAGTAAATCCTCAGCAATGGTGTGAGGTTTCATAGGTCTGGCGATTCTGAGCGCCACCAAATAGGAAGCTTCAACAGCTGCTACGTTTTGTTTGTGGTACTTGCCACCAGTGTCAAGTCTGGCTTTCTTGAGTCCCTCAGCTTTGCTTCTAAAATAGTTGGTATCCTTGCCAGCAAAGCTCAGATGCTTGCTATCAAAATGCTGCATTTTAGTTTGTTCGGCTTCATAGAATTGGCAGATAGAACTTCACATCAAAGAACACATTGGGGTTTCTCAATTCCTGCTGTAATTAGTGAGGTAAAACCATACTGTAAAAAATCCTCAGTATATTTTCTTTTCTTTTTTTTAATTTTTTAATTATTTTATTTTTATACACAGTTGGATTTTATTTGCAACTTCACAGGGAGCTACATATTTTCTTTTCTTAATGTTCTCTACATGATACATTGTCAAGGAATGGTTTGCTAATGAAAATACTATATAACAATAGCTTTAATAATACAAAATATGATACGTGGCATAGTTCAGTCAATACAGTTCATTAAAGTTTCCTACTATTTACCATTCTCTTGTGTTTGTTTTTTTGTTTTTTAGCATACCTGTAACCACAGCTGAACATAAAAAGACCAGCCAGCATCCAGATTAAGTTCCCATGATGCAGTTATATATATTTACATATATATTTTGCAGTAGTTGATGATTTTACAGTACATGATTTTATATTTACCCAGAAACTATAATTCATGAAGTGTCATTTTACCTCCAATACTGCTACTTTCAACACAGTAGCTGCTTTTATAGCTGCTTTCAACACAGCAGTTGCTTTTTACACAGTCACTGCTTTCTACACAGTAGCTCTTTTCTACCTAGTAGCTGCTCTCTACACATGTGTGACTGGTCCGCATAAGTAAATTATGATCTCAACCCTGTCACATACACCTGTATTCGTATGAGATGTATCTGATGGGGTTGGCACGATGATGTCATCACACTGGGTACTCATATGTGGGCATATCTGTTTGTGGGCAGACCTCTCTAGAGACTAATAGAAGAGCGGTATCTCAGTTCCTAAGACCATCAGAAACACATATTTCTGATGGTCTTAGGAGACCCCTGTGAAAGTGTCGTTTGACCCCAAAAGGGGTCATGGCCCACAGGTTTAGACCCACTGGTTTAGGACATGCTTGCAAAGAAGGCTCTAAAAAGATACACTCCATCCAGTGCTTTGGAGTACTCAGGATTTTTGCGTTCCAAGAGACTTGCCTAGGGGGCTGTTGATAGATTGAAGAAAATGGAACTCTTAGGTATTTTGAATCTTGAACTAGTGGTTTTTGTCAGAAGCTGGAAAAAATCTGGAACCCTGAAGAAACTCTCCGCTCTAGGACTGTACTGTTAAAGGGAGCCTCTGGGCAAGCTGAAATGCTTGCTAGGTGACCACCTGGATCTACTTCTTGAGTGGAAGTGGGAGATATGCAACAATAAAGAGACAGGATGAGTTTGGCTATAGACACCCGTTGACCTGGTTTACAGGAACTAGAGGAGAAGATGAGAGTAGGTTGACTGGTCTGAAGTTCATGACCTAGGACAAGGGGGTTAGGCTTGTTGAGAATTTTTGATAGGGCCCATGGTCTAAAAGGAAGGCGGTCAATATGCACGCTGGTGAGGCTAAGTGAGGCAGCCCACATTGAATTGATTAGAATCCAACCAGATGAAAAGAAGATATTTTAGTCTGTGAACTGGTGCATATTGCTGCTGACTTTATGGATGCCCTGCCCTGATTTAACTTTGCTTATGGATACGGATTTCACAAAGTTCCAACTGGAATGAAGATTCTTCACATCCAAGAATACGATTGTCTCCTCAGAGCACTGGGTTGATGTAAGTGGGCAGTATAGAAATTGGATACCCAAAATGAGACAGATAAAAGCATGAAGTGGTTGGCTTACAAACTTTCATGGTGGGGGAATATATTCATAGGATTATAGGATTAAGGTGTAGGTGTTCATATAAGTCTAGAATATTTTTGTTTTGTTCACTTATAAAATGTTACATTTAAATGAGGGAGGCACATTTTTGAATTGTATGCATATTAGTTTTATCCTGTTATGTACAGATATAATTTCATTATTGTTTTTTGAAAATTATATATGGCTAAAGAATTGTTTGAAAGTATCAAGTTGACAAAGGGTGGTTTGTAGTAGTTACATAATCTGTTGTCAACTTGAGACTTAAGAGTGAAGGGGTGGAGTTTATCCTGTCAATCAGATTGCAGCTTGATGACCTCATTTGGAGGCACTAAGGAGATAAATAACTTGCAGGAGGTAGGACACTCACTCACTCCCCAGGAGACATTCCTGCTGACAAGACCCATGCTGCTATGCCAGTTGCCTGTAGCTAGAGGAGCCACATGGAGACCCACGCCAGTGTTGAGAGGCTTCCACCATCATTGGATCCACAAGACTTTCTACCCACTGGCCTTTGATCTTTCTTCCTGCATTCACAATCATTGCATGTGCTACTTGAGTCCGAAGAAGTATTTATAGACTGGTAACAGATATATGGGTTAATATCAGACTTATGGACTTAACCTGGAATGGGCTGGGATGTTTTCTTAATGGGCAATTACTCTTTATATAAAGCTCTTTCCAATACACGTGAGTGTCTATGAATTTGTTTCTCTAGTCCACCCAGACTAACACTGTTGCTGAGAGTGAGACTCTGCTTGATGGCAATGAATTTGATTATGATGTTAATAAGGCAGATTAATGGCAGTTATGTTAATTAATGATTAGATTGTATCTTAAATTGGTGTATTTTTAGATATTAAAGAGATTAAATGAGTGAGCAAAGATCGAAGGAGCCGAAGTACGACCAAGAAAGAAGAACTGAGAGTAAAGCATATCCTTCTGATATGGGGCCCCTATAATGTAAACACTCTAGATCCATTGGAAAATTTATGCTAACATATTGATATATTTCCTAGTAATGCTAGGTGTTGAAAGGAGAAAGGCAATTCCTACAGGGTCAACAAAGAGGGAGTGTTTTCCTAGTACCAGCACTCTGAATTTGAACTTTCATCTCCTAATCTCTAAGACAATAAGTTCCAGATTGTTAAAGCTACCCACTAATATTATTTCTGTTATAGCAACACTATATAACAAAGATATATTATTTCTTAATTTTTCACAAGAGAAAAATAAATGGACATAAGTTTAAATAAAGAATATTTTCATATTATTTTTACATGTCACAGAAATTGTATAAATGATATGTATCAAACAATTAAAATGTGGTCATCCCAACCTAGGAATGTATATGGCCAACTGAAAGTGGGGGGGCTTAGTAAAAAAAGGATGTGGATAGTTGAGGAACAGGGTACTAACACACCCACAGGGAGGGTATTGTTTAGGTCTGCACAGGAAAGGGAGAGAGGGACCAGATCTCAACCTGGTATGCCAAGCCTTGAGGGCAACAAACCGGCATGAAGCAGTGAACTAACAGAGAGGTCTGTGGGGCTGGCCCCAGCCCCAGATACATTGACCCCTTTCCCAGAAGATTGAACTACAGAGGATAGCACTGAAGATACATCCCAGGGAGAGTAGTGGGTCTTCCCAGACCACACAAGAACAAACTGAGAGGGAAAGAAAGAGAGAGGGCCACATCCTGGCCCACCAGGTCACAAGGATGACACTCCTGCTTGGAGCAGCCCAGGCACAGAGAGGACTATAGGGCCAGTCCCACCGCGAGACACAAGGTCCCCTCATTTACCCACAATGCTGCAGGGGAAAGCACTGGAGACACATTGTGGGAATTGTGCCCAGTCTGACAACCACTGCCCCCCACTCCCACCAGTGCAAAACACGAAGGAAGTGCAACAAATCAGCAAGGGGAGCAAAGTGATGAAGTCCCCAAAGAATCCTGAAAATAGATTTCAGACTCAGAAGGCACCTTGACACCTCATCAGACTCAAACAGAAAATATACATGAGGGTCAGCAGACAGACCTGGAATTATGTATAGCTACCCTCCCCTCTTTGTTTTGTCTTCTTTTTTGTTCATGTCGATCTATATGATAGCCAAGATAAACAATCCCAAGGAGATAACAATAGGAAAGATGGTTCCAGGGGGACAGAGGCGAGGGGGAGGTGGGGGAAAGGGAGGGGGTAGCCAACAAACCCAGGGACAAGGGAATAACAAGAGACCTAAAATTGATGGCCAGGAGGGTATAGAATGCCTGATGGAGTTTGATCAAGTGCAATGTAGTGGAGAGGAGTAACTGAGAATTGAATAAAGGCCAAACACGATAATG
>NW_022103924.1:2419919-2429496 GCF_000313985.2 Echinops telfairi
AAGATATGAAAATAATAATAATAATTTATAATTTATCAAGGGTTCACGTGGATAGGAAGGTGGAGGGGGAGGGAAAAAAGAGGAGCTGATACCAAGAGCACAAGTACAAAGAAAATGTTTTGAAATGATGATGGGAACAAATGTACAAATGTGCTTGATACAATTGATTGCTACTAAGGATTGTTATAAGATCTGTAAGAACCCCCAATAAAATGATTTATTTTAAAAATATGTAGTCATAAAGTTGGTTTGATAATTTATCTTTAAGACCCCCTGCAGCTCTGCCAAGATCTTTTTGCTAAAAAGATGTCTGCTTTAGTCACTCATTTGTCAGCAATATATGGACAAGGTTTGTGTTCGACACAGTGCTAAGTGTCCTGGATATAGCATTGAGCAAAAGTGTCCCCATCCTCACAGAATTTTCATTCTAATGAGAAAAAACACAGGAAACAGTCACTGCATTTGTGAACTTATGGAGAAAAAGGTCAAGGAAACCATGAAAATTTCAAATGAGTGACCCACTGTCACATATTTAAAGGACTCGGTATCTTAGAAGAAAAGCCCAAGTTTACCTGGTCTAAGTTACCCAGATGTGCACCTTCCCTACTCTGAGCAAAGTAAACCTCCAGGCACAAACAAATTCATTGAAACAGGGGTGGCCACGTGGTTCTCGGTATCTCTCAATTCCCCAAACTCCTGTAATTCTCATACACTTACAAAAGAATATATCTTAGAAGTGGTAGCTCTGTGTAATTCACTGACATACTGCAGAAAAAATAGAAGAAAGTTCCCCCTTTGATTCAGGAAAAAGTTGTTTGTCCTCTTTTGAACTCAACATTAAAAAGTGTGCTCATTATAAACAAACAAAATCCAACTTGCCTAAAATACTACTTAGGAACACATACACTGCATAGAAGTGTATGTGTCTTTTCATAAGTATCAGGGTAAGTCCTTAACTGAATCTCTTTTTAGAAGATTACTAGATTCTAAAGAGTAATTATATCCTGTTATGCTATAGCAACAAATGGTCCCCAAAGAATTGTCTTACACAATGTGATAATTACTGATGTCTCAACTTAGTTAGGCTATGGTATCGAGTTGTTAGGTAAAACATTAGTCTAATTGTTTTTATAAAGTAGTTACATGTGATTAAATCAGTTGGCTTTTAGTAAAACATGCAATCACTTGAAAGCCTTAATGAGCACAAAGGGACATTTTTTGGTTTGTTTTATTATCAATATTTTAAAAAATCATTTTATTGGGGGATTTTATAGGTCTTATAACAGCCATACATCAATTGTATCAAGCACATTTTTGCATATGTTGCCATCATCATTTTCTAAACATTTACTTTCTATTTGAACCCTTGGTATCAGCTCCTCTTTCTTCCCTCCCACTCTCCCCCACCTCATGACCACTTGATACACTAAAAATTATTATTGTTTTCATATCTTACACTAAATGCTGTCTCCCTTCACCCACAATTCTGTTGTTCATCCCCCGGGTGGGGTGGGGTAGATTATGCATTGATCATTGTGATCGCTTCCCTCTTCCTTCCCTCATTCCCCCACCTTCCCCCTACTCACCTGATATCACTACTCCCAATTTTATTCCTGAGGGGTTTATCTGACCATGATTCCATCTGTCATGAGCTCATATCTGTACCAGTGTACACGCTCCAGTCTAGCCAGGACTGAAAGGCAGGACTGGGGTCATATCATGTGATATGGGGGGTGAGGAAGCCTCAAAGAACCAGAGGAATAGTGTGTACTTTATCAGTGCTATACTGCGCTCTGGTTGACTTCTCCCCTCATTGTGACCCTTCTGTGAGGGGATGTCCCATTGTCTACAGATGGGTTTGGGTCTCTGTTCTGACCCCTCATTCTCAACAATAGTTGTTTGTTTTTTTTTGGGGGGGGGTGTCTTCTGGTACCTGACTCCATTGACACCACATGATTTCACAGGCTGCTGTGATTCTTCCATGTGTGTTTGGTGCTTCTCTGCTAGATGGCCACTTGTTTAACTTCAAACATTTAAGACCCCAGATGCTATATCTTTTAAAAGCCAAGTACCTTCAGCTTTCTTCACCACATTTGCTTATACCCCAGTTTTGCCTTCAGTGATTATGTTGGGAGGGCGAGCAACACAGAATGCCAGGTTTTCAGAACACAGTGTTCTTGCATTGAGGTAAGGCTTGAGCAGAGGCCCAAAATCCATTCACTCCCTCAATGTATTGCCATATAAATATACACATATAGGCCAATACTTCTATTTTTATGAATTAATATATTTACATAAGTTCACATCTATGTTTATAGCTTTATTCATAACTTTGCTCCCTAGATTGTTCCTCATTTCCTTTTGACTTGCTCCTGCCCCACTTATGATCAATACATTTTACTATTTTTTAAAATCATTTTAATTGGGAGCTCTTACAGATACTATAACAATCCATAAATCAATTAGATCCAGCTTGATTGTACAGTTGCTGCCACCATCATTTTCAAAACACTTTCTTCTTCTTGAGCCCTTTGACATCAATCCTCCTCTTTCCCTTCCCTCCCCCACCCTACCCCCAAGAACCCTTATTATTATATTATATATATTATTATTTTGCAATATCTTACACCATCCAGTGTATCCATTCACCCTCAATTCTGTTATTATTTCCCATGAGTGGGGTTATACAATCATCATTGCTATTGGTTCACCCTCCCCATCCCACTTCCTGTACCCTCAGGGAGTCATTACCCCCATTACTATTTATGAAGGGTTTATCTTTCTTGGATTGTTGAATGATCTTAATTATCCAAATGAACATACACAGGACTCACAAGATTAATGAGGTGAAACTAAGACCATAATAGTAAAGTCAGGATATATTAGAGAATATTTAAGTGTTTCATCTGTGCAATACTGCACCCTGGTTATATCATCCCTTCTATGTGGCCCTTTGAGAGGGACTGTTCAATAACCTTACATGTGGGTTTTGGGTCTCCACTTTGACTATATTCCTTGACATCAGTCTGATTGCTTGGTTTTGAATTTCTGATACATATTCCCGTTGATAGTTCATGATTACACAGGCTGGTGCACTTCTTCTATGTGGGCTTTGTTGCTTCCCTGCTAGATGGCTGCTTGTTTAACTCCAAGCCTTTAAGATCCCAGGTGCTAGATCTTCTAATAGCTGGGCATCATGTGCTTTCTTCACCACATTTGGTTGTGCACTCATATGTCTTCAGTGATCGTGTCAGGAAGGTGAGTATAATATAATGCCACATTATTCAAACAAACCATTCTTGTACTGAGGTAAGATTTAAGAGAGGCCCCACATCCATCTGTTTCCTTGTTGTCGCTCCGTATAGTCCATCTGTCTTTCTCTATATATATAGACAAATACACCTATCTTTATATATTTACATATATACTTCAAATTATCATCATTCTCTTTCTCTTTCCCCCTCCCTCTCTCTCTTTCTCTGCGCACACACACACACACACACACAGATCTATCTATTTATCTCACAGGTCTGATTTAGTGCTCCAGACTTACCCAAGAAGTTTGCAACAGGAACACATGCTACCAGACACACTTCCGATTTGTTATACACTTGATTTTAAATTAATATTTTTATCATCGTGCACTCAAAAACCTTTTAATGTTGCTAAATTTTCTGTGGTGCACACATTTAGTTACAGAACCCCAAGAAACTTTGTCACTAACACAAACAATAGATTAACTTCTTTTTAAAATAGATTCATTTCTTTCTCTGCTACATACATATCACAAGTTGTAATGGGGCTCTATCCATCACAAGCCCTTGGCAATCAAAGTGGATAGAGACTCCATCTCGTAGAAATGTCCACAGTAATTGGAGGTAGGAAACAGAGATGGTGAATCATATTTTGGCTCTTAAAACTTTTGCCCGAAAATGACACACCAAAGCAAGTCACATGGCAACACCTAACAAGGGTTACCAAAGCGTGTGGTCCAATCACAGTGACAGACTTCATAAACAATAATTATTATTTGGAATGTTATTTTTAAGGATTGGAAATCCTTATCTTTAAGGATTAAAAATGCTTCTAATGTTCCACATGGTTTAACTCTTAGAATATATTTTCCAAAGCATTAATTATCTGAGCTAGACACATGATTAATGCATGTTCCTTGCAATACTGTCACTTAAATTTTGAACAAGTAAAGAATTCAATGACAATTTTGACATATGTTTGTAACCTACTGGTAATTAAAAAAAAAATTCAGAACAAGAAAAACCAGAGATTCAAATTTATAAAAAGGTTATCAAAGGCTTATTGTCATTCACACTCATTCCCAATTGAATACACTTTTTGTAATTTCCTTTTCAAAACTAGACACAAAAGAGGTTAACATAAATAATATATGCTGCAACAAATATCCTGAAGGAATGTGTTGCTGAGCCTAGGGGCTCAGGACCATGATCTCAGGGGACATCAAGGTTAATTGGTGTAATACAGTCCACAAATCCATGTTCTACATCATTGGGTGAATAACCTCTAAAGCTTAAAATGTTTGCGAGTAGTCCTCTAAGGCCAAATATTGGTCTCTCTCAGTTTGAAAAAAAGAAGAATGAAGAAAATCATAGATGTGTGGAAACAGTTTGTCCCAAGGGCAAGTAGACCACATGAATCCTACCCTCCAGGACCTTGAGGCTAGAAGAACTGGATGGTGTCTAGTTACCATTGCTGACTACAGCGAAAAGGATCGTATTCTACATAGTGCAGAATAGAAATGTGGAGCAAATTTTCAAATCATCAAAAAAACCACATTTATTAGTCTAATATAGGCTGGTGGAACACTCAGTGATGGTCTTTAATAACATTTCATTTGACAATGAAATCACCCCCCTCCCCGCCCCCGATGTTCAACTTTCAGCGAAATAAGAGTCAGATCAATAAGGGGAACCATTACACCAGGGAATTAGCACTCCTTAGATAGTAAACCTTCCAAGATCAAAAGGGAAGTGAAAGCCCAAAGATAAATCTCAGAAGGTAAAAAGGAAAAGTAAAGAAGGATGAATGAATGCACAGGGAGGAAGTGAGTTGGAAGAATGTTATTAAATTATGGAAATTTCAAGCAATGCCACAAAAATGTATATAAATCGTTTAAAGGAAATCCAATTTGCTCTATAAGCGTTCACCCAAATCACAATAAACATTTGGGAGAGAAAATCTTTTTTATTTTATTTTAAAATTATATACACACACAGAAATCCTCACAACTGGACTAATAGGTGACATCATGATAAGCAGAGATGAAAATCAAACTTGTGAAGGATTTTATCTTGCTTGGATACACAATCAATGCTAATGGAAGCAATAGTCAATAAATAGATCGAAGAAGACTCATTGCTTTATGCAAATCTGCTGCACAAGACATATTTAAAGTGTTAAAAAGCAAGGATGTTACTTTGAGGACTAGGTTGCACCTGCCTCAAGCCATGGTGTTTTGAAATGTCTCATATGCTTTTGAAAGTTGGACATTGAATAAGGAATACCAAAGAAAATTAATGCATTTGACTTATGTGGACAAAGAATATTGAAGGTGCCATGGACTGCAAAAAGAAGAAGAGATTTGTCTTGGAAGAAGTACAGCCAGAATGCTTATTACAGGCAAAGATGGTGAGACTCCATCTCACGTACTTTGGATATGTTTTCAAGAGATATCAGTCCCTTGAGAAGGACATCATGCTTCGTGGCTGCAACAATGGGCTCAAAGATAAGAACAATTATGAGTATGGTGCAGGACTGGCAGTGTTTTGTTAGGTTGTACATAGGGTTGCTGTGAGTCAGAACCAACTGGACACCTAACAACAAGAATCTCCATATATACAATCTCTCTACATAAGAATTTCTCTCTCTCTCTCTCTCTCTGTATCTATATATACCAGAGAAATTATTGCCCCAATGAAGCTTGATAAAGGCCAATTTTGAGCTCAAACATAGCAGCAATGGTGAGGATGGGAACAGACCAGGAAGCATTTCATTCCATTGCACTATGCAGTTATGAAAAATCCTCGCAATTGTGTTTGATCCCATTGTCTCAGACATTTTATCAATCCACCTTGTTGAGGAATTTCCTTTTTCATTGCTCCTCCATTTTGCCAAGCACAATGCTCCTTTCCAGGACTCGGTCCCTTCTTCCAAGGAGCAGTCTGACTGTACTTCTCTCAAGACAAATTTGTTCTTTGGGCAGTTCATGGTATTTTCAATACTCTTCACCAACACCATAACTCAAATGTGTCGATGTGAATACACTGGAGCCTTCTTATTCATTGTACAGTTTCCACACACGTGATGCAATTGAAAACACCGTGGCATGCATTGGGCACAGCTTGCTCTTTAACACTTTAAGAAGATCCTGTGCTGAAGAGTTGACCAATGAATATATATTTTGATTTCTTGACTGCTGCTCCCATGAACATTAATAACGGAGCCAAGTAAAATGAAATTTTTGACAATTTCAATCTTTTGTCCATTTATCACAATATTGTCTATTGATCCAAATGTGAGGATTTGGGTTTTCTTTATTAGGTTTCAATCTATACAGAAAGCTACAATCTTTGTTTTTTATCAGCTAGTGCTTCAAGTCCTCCTCACTTTTAGCAAGCAAGATGTGTCCCCTGCATACTGATGGTTGTTAACAAGTCTTCCTTCAATCCTCATGTCACACTCTTCTTCATATAGTGCATTTTCTAGGATTATTTGCTCACCATACAGATTGAATAAGTACGGTGAAAGGATAAAATTCTGATGCACACCTTGCCTTGTTTTAAACCATGCAGTATTCCTTGTCCAGATCAAACCATTAACTCATGGTCTATGTAACAGTTCTTCATGAGCGCAATGAAGTGTTCTGCAACTTCTATTCTTTGCAATGTTATCCATACTTAGTTATGATCCACAGTCAAATGCCTTTGCATAGCTAATAAAACACAAGCAAACATCTTTCTAGCATTCTCTGCTTTTAGTTAAGATCCACCTGAAGTATGAAATGATATTCTAAAATAAAGAAAGAAAAAGAAAAGAAAAGAAAAAACTGATATCCTTCATTCCATGTCCTCTCCAGTCTGTCTGCATCTGCTCCCTTTTTCTTTTTTTTGGCTGATGATAATGACTTTCTCCGCCATCTCTTTTCACAGACAGTCAATTTGCTTCTTGTGTATTCCATCAAACCAGGTCAACATGTACACTCACTGATTATGTTGTTGGGAAAATGTTATTTGTCTTGAAGAAGTCATTCGTCTTGAAAAATTCTAACATGGAAAAATTCTAGCAGTGAAGATCCAGCTTCATTGATCTTTTTAAATGTTTTCATTCAATAGCTTTCAATATATGTTAGTTATATGTTTGATCAGTTTCAGGCTGAAGACATTAATAGAATTCTTCAATATCTTCATCACAAGCTGTAGTGATAGGTGTATAAATTTGAATAATAGTTGTATTCACTTCAGTTCATGTATATTTATCCTATCACAGACAGCATTATACTTCAAGACAGGTCTAGAAATGTTGTTTTTTAAGATGAATGCCACGCTATTCTTTTGGAAATTATCATTCTCAGCATAGTAAAAAATATGACTATCTGACTCAAAATATCTAATAGCGACTCACTCACTCACTCACTCACTCACTCACTCACTTACTCACTCACTGCCTCACTCTCTCACTGTCTCATTCTCACTCTCACTGTCTCATTCTCTCTCTCACTGCCTCACTCTCTCACTGTCTCACTCACTCACTCTCTCACTCACTGCCTCACTCTCTCACTGACTCACTCACTCACTGACTCACTCTCTCACTGACTCACTCTCTCACTGACTCACTCACTCACTGACTCACTCTCTCACTGTCTCATTCACACGCTCTCACTGTCTCATTCTCAAAATAAAAGGGAAAAAAATCTATTAGCAGCCCATTTCAGCTCACCAATGCCTAGGATATCAATCTTTATGCACCGCATTTCACTTTTGATGACTTCCAACTTTCCTAGTTCATACTTTGTGCATTCCACATTCTGATTACTAATGAATGTTACCATTAATAATCATAATCAAATGAAGATCCTGAAAGCTTTACTCCATCTAGATCAGTGGCTCTCAACCATCCTAATGCCGCGACCCTTTAATACAGTTCCTCATGTTGTGGTGACCTCCAACCATAAATGATTTTTGTTGCTACTTCATAACTGTCATTTTGCTACTGTTATGAATTGGGCCACCCCTGTAAAAGGGTCATTAGACCCCCAAAGGGGTTGTGACCCACAGGTTGAGAACCGCTGATCTAGATAATTAAGATTATCTCTACTTTGAGGAGACAGCTCTTTCTCAGCTGTATTTTGAATGTCTTCCAATCCTAGGGGAACATCTTCTGGCACTATAGGTGACGTATTCACAAAGTTTCCCATGGCTAGTCCCTCAGAAGCCCCAATATTTAAATTCAATCAGTATTGAATTTAAATATTGGGGCATAGCTCTCAGAATCATAGCAACACCCAAGCCATCACAATACCACACAAGCTGACGACAAATCATTGTTTTATAGACCTTGTTGTGCCAATTATCCTTAATGTCCCATGAGACTATGGTCATGAGCCTGTAGGCCCAGCAACTCATTCCCTCAAAGTGTCTGGTTATGGCGAAGATGTTCTTATAACTTTGTCCCTGTATGCTCTATGATATTCACAGAAATGCATGCAGTCTATATAAATACATATGTGGAAATATCCTATATTCGCATTCTCCTACCACCCCTAATCTTGTATGTCGATCTACAAATCCACATGTAGATGACTGTTATTGCAGGATTGAGTGTATCATATTATTTACCTCTGTTGCTTTAAATCTAAGGATTCCTTAATGCAAAGGGGTAAGTGTTGAGTGACTATCCAGTCTCACTATGGGAGTAAAATGATGTTACCTGCTTCAGTTAAGAGTTACAATCTTGGAAACCCTATGGAGCAGTTCTAGTTTGTCATATATGGTCTCTATGAGTCACTGGTATTGAGAGTGGGAGAGCTTTTAACTCTTGTACACCTCCCAGGACCTTTCTTTACCTTAATCCTTTTAGGCTGAGATTCTCCTATTGTTTATTGTCTTTCCCTTCACTTAAGTTAATATATGTGTACTCTATACTTAATGGCTTGCACTCCCTTACCCTCCTACTTCACAGTATTGGTAATTTTCAATTATACTCACCGTTGGTAATTGTTAAAAATAATCCTTTTCATGTGAAAAGTTTTTCTTGATTTTTATTATAAAGATTTCATGCAATATTTGTCCTTTTGTGACTAATTCTCTCAACATAATGTTTTCCATTCTTCAGGTTTATTCAAGTTATGAGGTGCTTCACAGATTTGTCATTACTCTTAATGTTGCCTAGAATCCCATTGTGGGTATGCAGCATAGTTTGTTTATTCATTCATCATTGATGGGCCTTGAAGTTGTTTCCATCTACTGGGAACAGGGCTGCCATAAATTTGGATTTGCATTATCTGAGTGTACCAGGGCTCTTCCAGGATATATACTTAGGAGCA
>NW_022103924.1:2431520-2432857 GCF_000313985.2 Echinops telfairi
AATTGTATTATTGGTAGTTTTGTTGTTGAGGTGTTGAAATGTTGTATACATTTTAGAGATCAATGTCTTGGCTATATTTTTCAGTAGTTTTCCACAATCTGTGGTTTTCCTTTTTACTCCATAAGTAAAATCTGTGTACATATAAGTGTCTGATTTTTAGGCAATAACATTCTTCTAATTTTTCTACTGTTGTTTGTGTGTTTTCAGTTGCCTTTGATAGTGTATCTATGCTATGTATTAAGGCCCCTAAATTTGCTCCTATTTTTTCTTTTATAATTTTTATACTTTTAATTTTACATTTAAGTCTTTGATCCATCTTAGTTTTTTTATATGGTGAGAGATATAGGTCCTGATTCATTTCTGCAAATGAGTATCCATTTTTGCCAGAACCATTTGTTTAAAAGAATCTCACTTCCCTAGTTAATGGATTTCAGCCCTTTGTCAAAGATCAACTGTGCATAGGTGGATGGATTTACTTCTGGGCTCTCAATTCTGTTTTATTGCTCTGCGTGTCAGTTGTTGTACCAGTACAAGGTGGTTTTGACTACTGTGGCTTTGTAGCCAGGTATGTATGTGGACTTGGGACTCTGCTCTTCTATAGTTAGCCAGAGTCCCTTTTCTTTGCATATAAAGTTGGTGACTAGGATTACTATTTCATTAAAGAATGATAACTGAATCTGGATTGGCATTGCATTATAACTATAGATCTCTTTCAGTGGCATTGATATTTCACAGATTTTCACAAAAATCTTCCTATCCATGAGGATGGTATATTATTCCATTCATGTAATTCTCTTGATTTCTTGTTGTAGCATCTCTTTTGTTTTATTTATATAGATCATTTGTATCTATAGCTAGAGTTATTCCTACATATTTTATCTTCTGGATGGCTATCATAAATGATATTTTTTTTCTGATCTCCTTTTCTGGGTTCTCTTTGTGAGTTTAAAGCAGTGGTGGAGAGTGTATAAGGCCCATGAAATCATCACTGCCAGCAAACATCATATGCCTTACCAAAGAGAAGCAGTTCCAGCCATCATATTAGGGGTGAGTTAATTAAATATTTCACCAATATAACACACAAATGATGTTATAAGTATCCAAATTACGCTTGGCAGAAATAAAGGATCCCAATCCCTAGTCTATAGGAATCTGATCTTTTTAGGCACTTTTCATTTCACCCAGATGCTTTCAGGGTTCTTTCTTTGGTTTTGGATTTAGAAATTGATTATGATATTTCTTGGAAGTTTTCTTTTAACTCTATCCTTTTTGGAGTCTAGTGAGCTTCTTAAATGCCTATCTTCGCATCTTTTATAAAATTAGGGAAATTTTTTCTA
>NW_022103924.1:2434576-2435894 GCF_000313985.2 Echinops telfairi
CTTTTGGGGTCGAACGACCCTTTCACAGGGGTCACCCGATTCATAACAATAGCAAAATTACAGTATGACGTAGCAACGAAAATAATTTTATGGTTGGAGGCGGTCACCACAACATGAGGAATTGTATTAAACTGCTGCGCGTTAGGATGGTTGAGAACCACTGTTTTAGATGCATAGTAGGCACTGAAAAATATTCAACAATGAAAATGAGCAATCTTTGGAAAACAGAGTGACTTAAGTAATCCATAAGGAGCGCTAGTGATATAGTGGTTATGGGTTAGACTGCTAATCCCAGCATCAGCAGTTCAAAGCCACTAGCCACTCTGCAGAAGAAAGAATCTTTCTATGCCCTTAAAGAGATAGTCTTGGAAACCCCACCGGGGCAGTTCAGCTTTTCCTATGGGGTGCTATGAGTCAGAATTCACTCATTAACAATGAGTTTGAGCTTTTTCTTTTTCTTTTTTCAGTTTTAGTAATCCA
This sequence comes from Echinops telfairi, assembly GCF_000313985.2. NCBI lineage: Eukaryota > Metazoa > Chordata > Mammalia > Afrosoricida > Tenrecidae > Echinops > Echinops telfairi. Next base: position 2,435,057 of record NW_022103924.1, read on the forward strand.
TGGAAGTGAACTCAAAAAGATATATTAAAGCTGGTTTCACATCGCTTGTTATTCCGCTCACTGAGACCAATGTAAAAATCAAACCCACTGCTCAGCTGTCAGACTCAGACAGAAAGAAAGAAAGACATGACAACCTACTCCGCCAAATCTGTCAATAAAGATGGTGTAGATCACAACAGAACATGTCTGACCCATTTGCTTTGGACTCATCATCAGGAAGGATCAATCAGAAGAGGAAGACACTACATTTGGTGAAGTAGCAGGTCAGGAAGGGTGAGAACACTCCTTGGGGAGATGAATTGGGACAATAGCCACAGGATAGATTCAAAGATGTCAGCAATGGTAAGAATAGCATAAGATCAGGCAACATTTCATTCTATTGTGCATAGGTATGAGTCAGAGTAGACTAGGAAATAGCTAACAATAATACATTTTATTGATTTCTTCTGGCTCTAATTCCTAAATGTGAATTACTGGGTTAGAAGATGCATTTCTCACAGGAGAATGGGAGTTTTGGTTCTCAAAGAGAAGAAAGAGAGGAGAAATCGCTTTGAGGTTTTGGTTGTTGCCTGGGTGGAGAATATACAAGGCATTCAGTAATCTGTATAAAATGAGGAACACCCAGGAATGTAGTGCTTTGAGGACCTCCCTTATTTACCCCCTGTGCTAGTCTGCATTGACTAGAGAAACAAAGCCAGAGACACTCATACGTGTGTAAAATAGAGTTTTCTATTCCAAGAGGAATTACAAGGTTCTAAAAATAGCCTCCTCCCTGGGGGATGAACAACAGAAAAGTGGGTGAAGGGAGTGGGTAAGATATTAAAAATAATAAAAATTT
>NW_022103924.1:2441627-2442699 GCF_000313985.2 Echinops telfairi
AATGATTAAAAAGGAAAAAGCATATGGAAGAGGATATACACTGTCTTAGTTTCCAAGGGCTGCCATAACTAAATACCAGAATGTAAATGGTTTTCATCAATATTGCTAGAAGCAGAAGTCAAGAGATCAAGTTTCACATTACATTGGGTAAAATTGCTACACGGGTTCTCTTAAAGTATTGAAAAGCAAGGATGCTATTTTGAGGAATAAAGTACACCTGACCCAAGCCATAGTTTTTACAATTGCCTCAAATGCATGTAAAAGTTGGACATTGTTTAAGAAAGCCCAAAAAGAATTAATGCATTTGAATTATAGTATTGGCAAAACATATTGAAAGTACCATGGACTGCCAAAAGGACAAACATTCTGTCTTGGAAGAAGTATAGCAAGAATACTCCTTAGAAGCCAGAATGACAAGACTTTGTCTTACATACTTTTGACATGTTATCCAGAGAGGCAAGTCCCTGGAGAGGACATCATGTTTGGTACAGTAGAGGAGCGGTGAAAAAGAGGAAGACCTTCAAGGAGATGGACTGACACAATGGCTGCAACCTAAGAATTGTGAGGATGACACAAGATCAGGCAGTATTTCGCTCTGCTGTACAGAGTTGCTATGAGTCATAACAAACCCTACAGCACCTAACAGCAACAAGAACACATGGATTTCAGAAACAGAAATATATTTCCTTACAGTTCTGGAGGCTAGAAATCCAAATCAGGGTCTTAGCCATGTCAATCCCTTCTTAAATAGCGAGAGAAAAACTCTATGACACTCTCATAGTTTGAGGTGGCTGCTGACTCCACAGTCCTCCGTTGCCTACTAATGCAACTGCCACCATTATCACATGGTGTCTGTCTTTCCCCATGTGACTGTTTCTTTTTTTATTTAATCATTTTATTGGGCCTCATACAACTCATCACAATCCATACATACATTAACTGTGTAAAGCACACTTATACATTTGTTGCCCTTATCATTCTCAAAATTTGCTTTCCTCTTGGGTTCCTGGAATTAGCTCCTCATTTTCCTTTTTCCCCTCCCCCCCCTCCTCACTCCACCTCCCTCATGAAC
>NW_022103924.1:2443083-2445622 GCF_000313985.2 Echinops telfairi
ACTGAACCCTGAGTGACTCATCTCCTCCCCACTACCCCTCTGCAAGGTACATCCAGTTGTCTACAGATGGGCATTATCTACCCTCTTTTAGAAGACACCATTCAGAAGGGATTGGAGTTAGAACCCACCATATTCCAGCATGCACTTACTGATAATAGTTAAAACTACAGCTTTCAATGTAGACTGCACCTGAACATGAAGAAGGCAAAAATTCTTACAACTGCACTAATAGAGTATAATGATAAAGGAAGAAGACATTAAAGTGAAGATTTATAATTAAATCCAAAGATCTGGCCAGATAGGTTCTAACTTTCAGGCTTCATTGTGTGTGTTGTTGCTGTTGTTGTGTGGATGGGTGTTGTTTTTCCCTCTTTACTTAGACTCAGAAGAAGTTTAGAACATTCTTTGAGAGGGAAAAACCAATTCACGAACATACAGACATGAGAATAATGCATATCTGTCATTATGTTTGGTCTAAATATACTCCAAAAAGTAAAATTCTAGTTTGCTTATGTTTTACAACATAAGCAAATTATGTTTTACAAAAGAAAATTATGTTTCCAGATTAAAAATAAGGTAATCTGAAATTATTGGGGAATATAATCGGGAATGCTTTATGAATAAATAGAATCCCTTGTGTGCATGTTAAAATCTATTTCTGATGACCCAGGGTAGAATTTTTCTTGTGAAGAAATAAAATTATTCTCTTCTTATTGGAGAAACAAAATTAATGATAAGAGTTCTTATGGTCACCTTGAAAACTTTGGCATGCTAGGCTTGGTTCTAGTTGTTGTCGCTGTTGTTGTTGTTTTCACTAACTATGAGTACTGGGGATTAAATTGTGTCCTCCCCAAAACACATGTTGGTTTATTATCTCCTTATACTTAGTCCAATGGAAGACAATAAAGTCAGTATGGTTGAGGTCATGTGTGTGTAGTGTGGATCCTGAACCTAATCACTTCTGAGTCATATAAAGAGCAACGATTATACACAGAGACGTGCACAAACTGAGAAAGACAAATGGCATGTGAGGACCTTCCACGCGGAACACAAGGACTGTCTGGAGCAGGGGTCCTCAAATTTTTTAAACAGGGGGCCAGTTCACTGTCCCTCAGATCCGTTGGAGGGCGGGACTATAGTTTAAATAAAACTATGAACAAATTCCTATGCACACTGCACATGTCTTATTTTGAAGTTAAAAAACAAATGGGGCAAAAACACCCGGCGGGCAGGATAAATGTCCTCGGAGGGCCGCATGTGGCCTGAGGGCTGTAGTTTGAGGACCCCTGGTCTGGAGCTACTGACAAGGGAAGACTCAACAACATCAAGCTCCTCATTTGGACTTTCAGCCTCCACACTGTGAGAAATAAAATTTCTGTTCTCAATACCACCACTTGTGGTATATTTGTTAGCAGCACAAGGCAACTAAAATAGCGAGGAAGGGGAAATTATGGGTCCTTGAGATTCTCACTTCCATTACTAAGCTAAAGAGAGAGTTTTTGATGTTATTGTTAGGTACTATCTTGTTGATTCTAATTCACAGCAGAAACTATGCATAACAGACAAAAATATTGCTTGCTTTTGCACCAACGTCAAAATTGTTGTTGAACCCATTGTTCCAGCCACTGTGTCAATACATCTCCTTGAAGGTCTTCTTCTTTTTCACTAACTCTCTACTTTACCAAGCATGATGTCCTTTTCCAGGGACTGGTCTTTCCTGCATAACATGTCCTAAGTATGCGAGAGGAAGTCTTGCCATACTTGCTTTTATGGAGAATGCTGTTCCTAGTCTGTTCTTATTCAGGAAGCTCTGCTGACATGGGTGACCCTGCTATTGGTATAAATATTAGTGGCATAGCTTCTAGTATCACAACTAAACAGAACTAAACTAAACAGAAGAGTAATGTAAGGAGAGAGACATGAGTGCATTCATGCACAGTTATTTCCTTGTTATTATTGTTGTCTTTAGCATTCTAATATCCTGAGTCCCCTCTCCTTCCTCCACCCTCTTGGAAGTTAGATGTGGCCATATGATATGCTTTGGTCAATGACACATACAAGGCCCAAGAGCTAATGTTCAGTTCACCACATTCACTTCTCCCTATATCAACTATTGGGAAAGCACATGACAAGGTGGCACTTCTATCATCTTGAATCCTTGAGTTAACTCAATAAGAGAACCTCTCAACAGGAAATAAATATGTGGTGTTAGGTCATGAGACCTAGTTATGAGACTTGTTAACAGCCTGTGCTGACTGGCACAATTGTCTACTGCCTAAAGAGCAGTGTGCAAGACTCAGAGGAAACAAGTCATCAGACAATTTAATAGGACACAGTGTTCTTGCACTGAGGGAGTACTTGAGGGCAGGCCCAATGTCCATCTGCTACCTTTATACTAAACCTATAAATATATGCATGTAGATCTATTTCCCCATCATCATATGTAAATATATTTACATATGTACATGCCTTTATTTAGACCTCTATAAATGCCCTTTACCTCCTAGTTCTTTCCTCTATTTCCTTTTACTTTCCTCTT
>NW_022103924.1:2447322-2449874 GCF_000313985.2 Echinops telfairi
GGAGTCATGTTTTGAATTTTCTCTAACAGATAAGTAGTGGTTGCCTGACATTTTATTCAGTAAAGATTGTGATGCTATACCCAACTTTAGGAGAAAAGTGATGAGATCAATTAGTAATGTCTGTCTTCCATTTAGGAGTAAGGAATGGCAGCTGGCAGCCCATATGCTACTATTTGTGAATATGGGCTTATCTGAAACAGAAGGCCATGATCATTTGACAGTTTAACATAATTTCCCAGACAGAAAAATAATGGAATATCCTTGAGAACTCACATCTGTAAACTCTGGCAAATGCTCCTAGGGAACAGCAAAAGTATACGTTATATTCCAAACCAGATTCAGAAGAGCATGTGGAACAAGGGATATAGTTGCTGATAGCAGATGGATTTTGGCTGAGAGCAGAGAATGCCAGAAAGATGTTTATCTGTGCTTCATTTGCTATGCCAAGGCTTCTGTCTGTGTGGCTCATAACAATCATGGATAACCTTGTGAATTATGGGAATTCCAGAACACTTAATTTTGTTCATAGGGAATGAGTACCTAGAACAAGAGACAGTAGTTTAAAGAGAACAGAGGCATTCTATGAGGTTTAAAATTAGGGAAAATGTATGCCAGGGTTGTATTCTTTCACCATACTCATTCCATCTGTATGGTGACCAAGGAATCTGAGAAGCTAGCTATGTGAAGAAGAAAGCGGGATCAGGATTGGAGAAAGGTTCATTAACAACCTGCAGATGACCTAACTTTGCTTGATGAAAACAAAGATTTGAGAAGCACTTACTGATGAAGAGCAAAGCCTACCACCCTCACTATCGATTATACTGCACCAGAGAAAACAAAAATCCTCACAGCTGGATCAATAAGCAACACCATGGTAAAGAAAATATTATTAACATTGTGAAAGATTTCATTTTACTTAGATCCACAATCAACCCACATGGAAATAGCAGTCAGGAAATCAAATAACACATTCCATTAGGAAAATCTGAAAAATATTTAATGTTCAAAAAAGAAAATACATCATTTTGAAAACTAATGTCTCCCAAACCCAAGCCATGGTATACCCAATTGTCTTATATGCATGTACAAGGTGCACAATGACTAAGAAAGGCTGAATAATTGATGACTTTAAATCATGGTTCTGCTAAAGAATAGTAATGCTATTATAGATTACCCAAAGGACCAACAAGCCTTTGATGAAAAAAGTAGTAAGAATGCTCACATAAGCAAGGATAGTGAGAATTTGGCTAACATCCTTTGAATGTTGTCTTAGGCTGTGTTCTATAGAGAAACAAAACCACTGAAGCTTCCATGTACCTACAGAAAGACATGTATATCAAGAAAATGTAGGAGCAGGAAGTTCCAAATTGCTGAGGAAATGTCCTTTCAAATGATTACATCAGGGCTATGATCTGAGTAAGTGCTGTGACCTTTGTACAACTGAGTAGTTGCTCTGGTTGTTGTTGTGGTGGTGGTTGTTGTTGTCGTTGTTGTAGGTGCCCTGGACTTGGTCCTAATTCCTAGCAACCCTGTGTGCAGCAGAGCAAAACACTGCCTGGTCCTGCACCATCCTCACAAGTGTTCTTCCGTTTGAGCCCATTGTTGCAGTCATGTGTCAATGGATCTTGTGGAGGGCCTTCCTCTGTTTTACCGCCTCTCTACTTTGCCAAGCATGATTGGTCCTTCTCCAGGGATTGGTCTCTCCTGATAACATGTGCAAACCACATGAGACGAAGTCTTGCCTTTGTCTATAAGAAGCACTCTGGCTGTACTTCTGAGTCAGATTGGTTTGTTCTTTTGACAGTCTGTGGTATGTTCAATATTCTTTGCCAGAACCATAATTCAAATGCATTGATCGTTTCTTAGTCAATGTTCAACTTTCACATGCATCTGTTGTTGTTATTGTCAGGTCCCATTGAGTCAGTTTAGCCCCAGAGCCACAGTGTGCATGAAACACCGTCCCGTCCTGCACCATCCTCACAATTGCCCTTATGCTTGAGCCCATTGTGGCGGCCCGTGTTTCAATCCAGCTTGTTGAAGGCCTTCTTCTCTTTCCATGTCCCCCTCTAGGTTATCAAGCACGATGGCCGTCTCCAAGGATGGGTCTCTCCTTACAATATGTCCAAAGTACATGAGATGAAGTCTCATTACCCTTGCCTCTAAGGAACCCTCTGGCCCTACTTCTCAGGTGACAAATTTGTTTGTCCTATTGGCAGTCCAAGATATTTTCAGTCTTTTTCACCAGCGCAACAATTCGAATACATCGATTCCGCTTCAGTCTTCCTTATTCAATGTCCAACTTTCACATGTATATAAGGCAACTGAAAATACCATGGACCGGATCAAGTGTACCTTAGTCCTTAAAGTGATATCCTTGCTTTGCAACACTTTAAAACGGTCTTGTGTCGCAGACTTACACAGTGCTATTTGATCTCTTGACTTCCATGAGCATTGATTCTGGACCCAAACAAGATATAATCCTTGATAACTTGATAACTTCAATCTTTTCTCCATTTATAATGATGCTACCTATTGGTCCAGTTGTGAAGTTT
>NW_022103924.1:2451085-2452975 GCF_000313985.2 Echinops telfairi
ACAATGAAAACAAAAGTCTTCCTGAAATCCTCATGTGCATTTTTCTTCATATAATCCAGCTTCTATGATTATATGCTAATAAGTATGGTGAATACAAAATGAGTATGGAGAGAATACAACCCTGATACATACCTTTCCTGACAAACCATGAAGTATTCCTTTGATCTGTTCATACAACTCTCTCTTAATCCATATACAAGTTCTTCATGAGCAAAGTATTCTGGAGTTTCCATTCTTCTCAAAGTTTGTTATGATCTACACAGTTAAACACCATGGCATAATCATTAAAGCACAAGTAAGTATCTTTCTGGTATTCTCTGCTTTGAGCTAAGATTTATCTGGCATGAGCAATGATTGATATCCCTTGTTCCACATCCTCATCTGAATCCAGTCTAAACTTCTGGCAGCTCCCTGTCAGTGTGCTACTACAACTATTGTTGGATGATCCTCAGCAAAATTTTACTTGCATATGGGATCAATGACATTGTTCTATAATTTGAGCTTTCTGTTGAGCCACCTTTCTTTGGAATGGGAACAAATATGGATCTATTCCAGTCAGCTGGCAAAGTAGCTGTCTCCCAAATTTCTTGGCATAGGCAAGGTTGTGCTTCCAGCATTTCATGAGCTTGCTAAAACATTTCAATTGGTAATGTTTTATCAAATGTTGTCTCCATCAATTCCTGGAGGCTTAGTTTCGGCTAACGCTTTCAATGTAGCCTGACCTTCTTCCTTCAGTACCATTGGTTTCTCTTCATATGCTAGCTCCTGAAATGGTGTAATATAGACTAATCCTTTTTGGTGCAGAGAATTAGTCTATATTACACCATTACATCTCTGTGCATCCTTGCCATCTTATTTTAAGGCTACCTGCATCATTCAATATTTTCCTCCTAAAATCTTTTAATATTTCAACTTGAGATTTGAACTTTTTTCTTGAGTTCTTTCAGTTTAAAATATGTTTACCATATTCTTCCTTTTTGTTTACTAACTTTAGATCTTTTCACATTCTATTATAATATTTTACTTTGCCTTATTGCATTGCCCTTTAAGTTTTTCTTTTCAGCTCTTTGACTTCACCATTTTTTCCATTTGCCTTAGCTACTTTATGATTAAGAGCAAGTTTCAGAGTCTCTACTGACAACCACATTTATCTTGTCTTTCTTTCCTGTCTTTTTAATGACCTTTTGCTTTCTTTATGAATGATGTTCTTGATGTCCTCTGTCAGTATTCAGTGTGTCAAATCTGTTCTTGAGATATTCTTGAAGATCAGGTGGGATAGCTTCAAAGTAGGATTTGGCTCTGGAGGACATGTTTTAATATTCTTCAACTTAAGCCTAAATTTACATATGATCAATTGATGGTCTCTTTCTTATTCTGGAAATTACCAAAACCTGTTCAGCTTCATAGCTATGTGCAGACCTCTACTGATCAATGAGGGGCGGCTGAGTGTGAGGTACATTGACTGAGAATGGAACCCAGACCTCTCTCAGGGGAGACAAAAATTGAACCTACAATACCCTTATATTCTAGCCCCTAAATGTTACTCTATTCTTAATTCCTGCCATTCCAGGCATTCTCTCCCTGTGTCAACTGCACAGGGGATGTACATTTCAAATATTCCATTTTCATCCCCACTTACTAAAATTCACATTTCCTGGGTTGACTACCACAAATAACTCCCACAAACTCCTTCTTGTGGCATCCTGGTGAAATGCTTGGTTTCCTTAAGGCAATCTGAACATTACTCCCCTCTTGATCTCTCCTTAATGCCTCTTGGCAATTCCATTTCCTTTCTGCATTTTAAGCAACTCTGACGTTGTGGTTTTGAGCAAGTTGATTCCAACTCATAGCCATGCAACTCATGCATTGAATGAAAAAGGATGACCCAGG
>NW_022103924.1:2453817-2459058 GCF_000313985.2 Echinops telfairi
TGCTTGTGACCTTGGTGCTTCCCTCGATCAGGCAAGTTACTTCTTCATCGATGTCATCTCTCTAGCCAGTCATTAACTTAACACATTTATAGAGCACCTACCACCCCATGTTCAAGGCATTCATAAGGCTGCACTGTTACTGCTGTTGCCCTTAAGTCGGCTTCAACTAACGCCAGCTTCATGAATCACAGAATGAAGTCTTGTTTAGTCCTGTGTCATCTTCATGGTAAGTGGTCCATTTGAGTTCATGGTGTCAACCCACCTCGTTGATATTTTCCCTCATTTTTGCTGTCTATCAAACAGGATACTTTTCTAGTAATTTGTTTTTCTAATAATACTCTACAGTAAGTGAGTCAAAATGTTACCATCCACTTTTCTAAGGAATATTTTTGTTGTATTTACATATTGGTAAATATGAGACTTGGGAAAGGGGATAAATCTAAGTGAATTAGACTCATATTTCTTGCCCCATAATGAAAATTGAGAGAATGACCATGTGGTTATTCATGCAGTGTCCTCTGTAAAAAGAAGAACATTTCTCCAGAAAATTAAATAACACTGGGATTTGGACACTGCCAGAAAGACTATGTTCTTCTTTGGCTTAAAAGAATCTATCCAGATATCAGAAGGGTGCTTGTCATGAGCGGCCACGGATGGATTGTCGGATTGTCCTAAAGTTCTTTCTTTCTGGGAACCACATTCTGTTTCTGCAGCCTGAGGTACACATTTAATGAGGAGTTCTTCACTTTAGATTCTTCAGAAATTTTCATCTGTGTTCAAATTATCAGTTGTAGATATTTGTGAATAAATTATATTTCTCTAGGAATGACCTTTTGCTCTTTATAAAATGAATAAAATAGACTGTGTCATCCCATTTTATGGAGATGTAGAATTTATTTCCTTAAACAATAACTCACTGCTGTTGAGTAATGCTGGCTCATGTTGACTCCCTGTGGGTTTCCATGACTGTAATTGTTTATAGGGGTAGAAAGCGCAGTCTTTCTCCCTTGGAGCGGCTGGTGACCATTTTGAACTGCTGAGCATTTGGATTGCAGTTCAATGAATAACCACTACACCACCAGGGCTCCTTAAACAATAATAGGGTTACTATAATACTTCTTAAGATATCAGGAAGAAATTCCTAGCTGTGCTAGTGAATCTTCATTTGATTGTAGCAAAAGAAAATTCAAACTTGAGTAACTTCTCTAAAATCACAACATATTGACTTGTGTAACTGGAAAGTCAGTGGGAAGAGTTGGCTTCAGGCAGAATATCAAAGAGAAGCAGTGCCACCAAGTGCCACCCTCTCTATTCCACTTCCTCTGCCCTGCCTTAACATCTCAACAGATGGACTCTTGCACTAACAAGATGACAGCAGTAACACCATGTATTACATCTCTATAGTTCAATTCTAGAAGAAAGAGTCAATGTCTTCCTCCCAGAAGTCCCAGCAAAAGTCTCACATGTTTCAACAGTGTCAAGTGCACCTTGTGCCCAGGAGAGGAAGCTACTTCTTTGATTGGCTTTGGCCGAATGCACAGACTCCAAATCTAAGCCCAAAGCAGGCCTTTCCCAAAACTCTGGGCTGAGGTTGACTGAGGGAATAATATGCAAATAGAGGATAGAAGTTAGAATACAGTTAGGATAAATGGAATCAGGGAACTAACTAGCCACTTCAGAAATAAACTCATCTGCTATTCCAAAGAGCGGTGTGGCATAGAAACCACCTTCAGTGATTTGTAGACGTAGGTGGAAGCAATTCCAGTGTTCTTCAAGAGACAAAGGGGAAGACAACACGGGGAGTGTTGTTGTTCGGTGCCGTTATGGCAGTTCTGACTCACGGTGGCCTTGTGTGCAACCGAGTGAAATGCTGCCTGCTCCTGCATCCTTCTTATAGTTGTTCTGTTTGAGCCCATTGTTAAAGCCAGTGTTAATCATCTCATGAGGGTATTCCTCTTCTTCCACTGACCTTTCACCTTAGGAAGCAAGATCCCCTTCTTTAGGGACTGGCATCTTCTGATAACATTTTCAAAGGACGTGACATGAAGTCATGTCATCCTTGCTTCTAAGGAGCATTCTGGCTGTACTTCTTCCAAGACAGATTGGTTTGCTCTTCTGGCACTTCACAGTATTTCAATATTGTTTTTGGTTTTTTAATCATTTTATTGGGGGCTCATACAATTCTTATCACAATTGATACATCCATCCATTTTGTCAAGCACATTATGTCAAGTACATTTGTTGCCATCATCCTCAAAATATTTGCTTTCTACTTGAGCCCTGAATATCACCTGCTCATTTTCCCCCTCCCTCATGAACCCTTCATAATTCACAAATTATTATTTTGTCATATGTTACACTGTCCAATATCTCTCCCCGCCCTCTTCTCTGTTGTCCATGCCCCAGGGAGGAGGCCACACGTAGCTTCTTGTAATTGGTTCCCCCTTTCTACCCCACATTCCCTCCACCCTCCAGGCATCACCACTCTCACCATTGGTCCTGAAGGAGTCATCTGTCTTGGATTCCCTGTGTTTCCAGTTGCTATCTGTATGTGTACATTCAATATTCTTAGACAACACCTTCATTCAGACACATTATCTCTTTTTCACTCTTTTTTTATCCATTTTCCAGCATTCACATGATATAATCATAAAATACAGAGTGTTATTCAGCCATAAACAACAATGAAATACTGTTACATGCTATAAAATGGATGAATTTTGAAAACACTATGCTAAGTGAAGTAATACACACACAAAAGAACAAATATTAGGAGTTCACTCATATGAAATATCTAGAATAGGCAAATACATAAGGACAGAAGTTTATTGGTGGTTACCACGACAGACTCACTGCCATGAAGTCAGTGCTGACTCACAGCAACTCTGTGTGGGTTTCCAAGACGGTCACTGTTTACTGGAGTCTAAAACCCAGTCTTTCTCCTGTGGAGCTGTTGGTGGTTTTGAACTGCACATCATGATGATTTCAGCTCAACGTGTAACCACTTTACCACCAGGGCTCCTACCAGGACAGAAGGGAGGAAGAATTGTGAGGAGATACTAAAGAGGTATTGAGTTTCTATTTGAGGTGATGAAAAATATTTGGAAATGGATAGTAATGATGTTAATGGCACTGAATTACACTTCAAAAAATGGGTAAATTAGCAAATGTTTGATACATGTTTTTTAACCAAAAGATTTTAAAAGTGTATGTCTTAAACCAGCAGGTCAATATTGATAACATTGAAAAAATAGTGGTAAGCCTTGTATGGGAAGAGGGGTGTTTAAGGTGAATGAGGATCCATCTTGCAAATTATTCCCAATTCAATTACACCAAGTCAATTCTGACTCCACATTTGTATCAGAGGAGATCAGTGCTCCATGGGGTTTTAATTGTTTTCTTTCAAAAGTAGATGCCCACAGCTTTCTTCCAAAGCACCTATGAATAGACTCAGCCCTCAGTCTTTCAGCTTGCAGCCCAGACTTTACATTGACGCTCTCCAGGGACTCCAAATGACTTCTTCCACCGCAGGTCTCAAGCCCCCACATATTGTTACTGATTGTGGGTTTGGGCAGCAATGAATATAATCAGCCGAAAAACCAGTTAAGTCACCTCCAGCACACCCCTGTAGAAAGTGATCTTCATTCGAGATTTGTGCAAACGTATTATCTTACTCCTACGCCTCTAACACGAGCCACAGGATTCCTACAAGTTTGCCTGAACATGAAGACTGGAAAGGGAGTGTGGAATTACAAGAAAGCTTTGTCACCTGGTCAGAACTGCACACACTTTCAGGTGCTTTTGATGGAAACTATGCAGATCAACCCATCACTTGTTTGGTCTTATAGCCACATTAAAACAGCCTTCCTCTCCCTAAATAAAATGTTGATGAAAAACTGCAATTATGTAGCCACAGCCCTCGGTGCCCCATGAACTACTGCACGGTAAAGGCATTTCTACACACATGTCCCCTGAGCTGTCATTGCCTCCTCAGGGTGGTCTCCTCAGCTCAAAATTTTCTGACCACAGAAGGCACATCTATTTGTTGATATTTTTACATGAACCCTATGATTTTCCACTCTGGTGAAGGAACACAAATAAGACTCACAGTCAACACTGCCACACAGAACACTGCTGACTTGTTCTGAGCAAGAAAACAACCATAGTGGCTGGTGCTAAAGCAAAATTCTGTGTAAGAAAAACTATCTTAAAGGTCAAAGCTTGTTCTTTGCAGTTAGTTATTCACGAAGCACGCCAAGTGGAAATAGTGTGACATGCTCGTGGGTAAATTTTGTAAGTAAGAATACATTTTTCTCAGAGCAGGATTCAAAACGATGGACTAGGGTCACTGTCCAGAACCTTTAGACAAAGACTTGAGAAACCAAGTGATGTAGACATGGATGAGAACCCTGGAACCTAGAGCTTCAAAGGAAAAGATAAAAATATAAGTCAAATATCACTAAAAGGAACAAACCAAGTAAAAAAGTGGTAAACTGCCTCACAGCACAGTGCAGCCAATCTGAATGACTGCAAACAACTTTCTATTCAAGAGCAGGGGCCAGATAACAACTGGCTCTTCTTGTCCAGGACTGCACTAGCCCCCACATTGGTGATAGGGCACCAGAGAGGTATAACCTCCCTCCTTATCATTACAAACTCACAGTGACAAGAGGTAAGCCACCCCGCCCCCACCCCACCACTAACCTCCCGCCAACCCAGAGGCTGGCCAACCTCAACCACTGCCAATGCATTTATTTCTCTTAGTTCTTATTTCTCTCTTCCTTGCTATCTTTTCCCTTTTCATTTACTTTTTCTTTCATTCCTCACCTTCTCTTTATCTTTTTTTGAATACCAAGAAGGGGTGCTCCTCCTCCACTAGCTGCCCACACTATAAGCAGCTCCTCACCCATCCTCTTCCTGGTCAGAGAGGGGTTCCGCGGGCTGAGCATTGCTCTCAGGACCACCATGGCTGTCAGCTTGCACTTCGCTTAGTTCCTCCCCCCCCCCATACATCCCCTTTTCTTTGTTCTTCCTCTCCCTTCGGTTTTCTTTCTTCTTTGCCCATCTTGCAGTGTGCTCCACCAAACCTGCCTACGCGGTGAGCCGCTTAGCAGCTCCAACCTTCACCCCACTCCAGTTGGAGGTGAACGCCTACGCAAAGAAAATGCTGTGTTCCTACACACCCATTTGTGGTAGAAAACACTTTTGCCAGTACTGTGATTTGTTTTTCTTTGTTTCCTC
>NW_022103924.1:2460793-2462517 GCF_000313985.2 Echinops telfairi
CAATTTATAAACTATCAAGGGCTCATGAGGGAGGGGGGAACGGGGAGGGAGGGGGAAAATGAGGACCTAATGCCGGGGGGTTTAAGTGGAGAGAAAATGTTTTGAGAATGATGTGTGTATGGATTGCGATAACAGTTGTATGAGCCCCTAATAAAATGTTTAAGAAAAAAGACACAATAAAAGCAGTGTTCGGAGGACAATTTGTAACTATATGTGCACTCAGCAAAAAAGGACCAAAATATCTTAACCCAATATCTCCAGCAATTAGAAAATGAACAGCAAAAAAAAGCCTAAATTCACCAGAAGAAAGAAAATATTAAAGGTTTGAGCACAAAGAAATGAAACAGAAAGGCAATAGAAGAAATATGAACACCACTAGAAGGTCTTTCTTTAGAAGGATTAATTGACAAGCCACCAGCAAATTTAACAAAGAAAAAGGAGAATGTACAAATAATATGAGTAAGAAATTAAATCAATTCTGTTACAACAGAGCACACTGGAATAAAAAAGACAATGACACAATACTGTGAAGAACTGTGCTCTGTAACAAATTTGAAAACCCAGAAGAAATGGAAAATTTTCAAGGAAACAAACTAACACAACCTGAGGCAAACCATTTGAACGAAGCCATCACAAAGGAAGAAATTGAACAGGCCATTTTAAAATACCAAACAGCAACAAAAGCACTAATTCTCCTCAAACCATTTCAGAACATAGACGTGCCTGCTGTCTGACCTACTGATCTTAGATTCATCAGCCCCTACATCTACATAGATCAGAAAGGACTTGAAACTTGCCAACTCTACAACTATGTGAGTCACTTTCTTTATATATATGTATACGCACACACACACACACACACGCACACACCCCACTGACTATATCCAATTGTCTTACCCAAGGGGAGAATATGCCTGGTATTAGGTTCCTAATTGGACACATTTCACCTAGTTTCTATGTAGCTTTGGGTGACCCAGTCCGTGTGCTAGAGACAACTAAGATTTTAGACAATGCTCTTTTGTGGCACACAACGGCCTTCAGTAGCAACACCAGAAGGACTTGTTGTGGAAACCCCACTAGGTTAACGGGGCTTTAACTAAAACTCACCTGTATCCATTAGCCTTATAGGTGAAACTCCCTAGTGTGAGAAGTGAGAAGAAGCAAATGACTGCTAGCCCAAAGGCATTGAACTGGCAGACATTGAACTTTGCTTTGAATCTCTTTCCTTAAGGGTGCCCAATGAGTGGTGGCCCAGAACTACCACCTACTTACTATTTGAATGCCCTCCTTGCTTCACTAAGACAGGTATTAATTTAGTAGGCATAGTTCTGCTGTTGTGAATGAATATTATTGGAAGATTTGCTCTATCACTAAGGAGAGGTCAGTCAGTTCAATTTGTACAAGTCAGTAAATTGTGTATTGCAGTTCATAGCTGGCCTATACTCCTATAATTTTGTTTCTCAACAGTGTTTTAAAGTCTATACCAGTGGCTAAACTAATAACCATCAATGCATAGTGATAACATTGGGTTGCTAACCGCAAGGTCAGCAGTTTGAAAACAAGAGCCAGCTCCACAGAGGAAAGATGATTATTTCTACCCCTATGAAGATTTGCAGGCTCAGAGGCTCAAAGGGGTAGATAAATTATAGATTAGATAGATAGATAGATAGATAGATAGATAGATAGATAGATAGATAGATAGATGTAGATGCATGAAAAGATTT
>NW_022103924.1:2466774-2473780 GCF_000313985.2 Echinops telfairi
ATATGAAAAGCTGTCCATAATGTTAAGATAATAAAATTTTATAAGCTACATATACCGGTTGGTCCCATTTTGTTGCTATCAGAGAGAAAAATACCCTGAAAAGCAACAGCTTAGAGGTTAGAATGATTCTTTCTGAACAATGTAATTATTAGTGAATTTTATTTTCTACTTTATATTTTCATCATTTTACAAATTTTTTTTCCACAATGAAAATGTATCTATATTATAATCAGGGAGATACTTTAAAACACTAATTAGCTGATTAATTAAGAAAATATATATGTTTAGAACTCTACATACAAAATAAGTAAGGGATTCTAAAGACAAAAATTCATTTCCTGCAATTTTGAGACCATCGTGTTAGGCTTTGATAATAGCATTTGTGTGAGTTGTAAGGTTGAAGACGCTCCTGAACTTCTGAACATACTGAGGATATTCCGTTTGTTTTGGGTGATTGGCAATGATGATGCAGATGATGATGACTGTCTACATAATATAATGTGAAACCCACTAGAATCAGACCAGGCAACAGAGATTCCATGTACAAAATAAATCCGATTTCTTTAATAGGTTCCAATTAATTGCCTTACTTAAAGCAGCATTAATTTTCTTTCAGAACTCAGTAGTTGGAATCAGAATGCCTATAGGTCTCTAACTGGAATGGAAAACTGCACCAGTAACCTGGTGGCAAGACTGCAAGCGCATTCTAAGACCAATTAGACAAAGAAAGTCTTGATTTCGGAGCTAAAGACCAAAGAAATGCCACTAAGGAAATACTCTCGAAGCTGATAAAAGAATTCAAAAGATACAAATGAAAGGAGGAAAACAAGAAGGAAGAGGAACAAAGAAAAGATTATTATACCAAGTGATAAATGCATAGCATACTGGAAAATAGCAATACTTGGGGGGCGGGGGGCGGTAACGAGTTGTACCTAGAAATGAAAATGACAGAGATCAACATCAAGGGTCACGGGGGTCCAAATCACCAGATGTGCATTTGAAAAAGGAAGTTGAATTTCTTTAGAAATCTACAAAAAAAAAAATTGGAGTAAAATTTCATGCATTCAGTTTCATTCATAGCATTTAAATAGTTTGTCCCAAATAAAATCTACAGCATCCATCGCTCTAAATGGTATTTCCCTCACCAAAAATGATCAAAGTTAACTTTATTCTGGTGGCTAGAAGCCAACCCCAGGTTTAGAGAATGCCACAAAAAGCTAAAAGCCTCCAGGCAGAAGAGGCGATCCCTGGCTTTTCAGCAGCGAGGAGGTCAGACATCTGGTGGCCACAGCTGGCCTACAACAAGTCAACAGAGTAGCCCAGGCCTATGTGAATGCGGTTATGGATGCACCTCCCAGGGAGAAGGGCAGTGCAATAGGGCAGAGACAAGTGTCTGGAACTACTGGGTTGTAGCTCGAGAGAGTTTTGTCGTGGCTGCAGCAGCATTGTAATCACACAAAGAGAAGAAGCACAGTCTTCTAATACATAAGAGCTTCATTATGCTGAGAAATCTAATTGCAGAGCCAGAATCCTACTAAATCTGTGGTCTTGTTTTAAATAAGCATATTGTCCTCCAAACATTTATAACATTTTAAACATCAATAAGAGTAATAAAAAGAATGCATTTTTAAAGGTTTTGTTTGCTTTTTTAACTTCCCATTTTTTGTCCCCTGCAGCTCCTAATAACCACTAATCTTTTTGTGTTGTATTCTAGATATTTTATATGAGGGATCATGTAATTTTGTCCTTTTGTGTTTGAGCTTATTTCACTCAGCACTTATTTCCAAGGTCCATCTATATCAGCACTTCCTTTGTCTTTACGGATGAATAGTATCCCATCCCATGTCTACACTTCCTTGTATTTACCCATTCATCTATTGACAGAGACTGAGGTTGTTTCACCATTTTGGCTACTGTGAATAGTACTCCAATAGACTTGGTGGTATTGCAATTGGATCATTATGAAATTAACTTACAAATCAGTAACAATAATTAGAAATAATATATAGAAGATGTCCAAATAATTGGAAATGAAGTACATATTTTCTAACAACATACAATTCACTTTCACTGAGCTGATTGTGGTTCAAGCAACCTCTCTTGTATCAGACTAGAACTTCACGCCATAGGATTTTCGAGTATTGTAAATTAAGAAAGTAGATAACCAGGCCTTTCTTCTGCCGCACCATTGAGTCAATTCTAACTGCAAACATTCCTGTTAGTAGCTGAGCATGAACTAAGTTGGATGTTTGCATTATCCAGGGACCTAAGTAACACATAGGCTAAAAAAGAAAGAACGAAATCACCTGAAAAATTATAAAATACTTAAATGAATGACAATGAAAACTCAGCTTTTCAAAAGTTATGGAATGCTGCTAAAACAGCCATTATAAAGAAATATATTACTTTAAATGCTTGCATTGGAAAATTTTAAAGATTTAATATCAATTATCTAAGCTTATACCTGGAGAAAGAAAATAATATAGATAAAAATTAAAATAAAGGAAATGGAAAACAAACTACAGAAAATCAGCAAATTTAGATGTCTCTTCTTTGAAAAAGTCACTTTTAAAAAATGCTTCCGTACATTTTTGTACATGTCCATTCTAACTTTTTGTTAAGGGGAAAAAATTGATTCAGGAAGATTAGAAGTCAGTGATATTTAAACCATTAAAAAACAGGGAAAGATTGTAGAGTTGACTCTTAACATGGATTTGAATGGATAAGGTTCAAATAAATATATTGGAACTTGGGGGGAGATTTGTGACAATTTAGAAGACACCGAGGAAGTAGTGCCTGAAACAGGTCGACATTTGAGAAACTGGGGAAAGTGTTCTGATTAGTCCAGACTGCTAACCTCATTTTCAGCATGGGCCCTTTTAATGATACAGGCACTGAAACTAAAGCAAATGATGGAAGAAGGAGTGATACCATACAGAGATATTTTTAGAGAAACAAAAACACACAAATATCAAACAGTAATTATGATGTATTTCCATAAAGCTACCATAAGGGTGCCTGCCTCTCCTGTCCCCTTTCACCTTTGTCATTCCTCAGACAGCAAGAGGAGCCCCTCATCTACCTCTTCCTCCTCAGGCTACTCAATGTGATGACAATTCAGCTTGTCAACCTATGTATGACATAAACTTACAGTACCATTAAATAAAATATAGTACTGTCAATACATTTTCTCTTCATTATTATTTTCTGAATAATTTCCTTTCCTTTATTTAATTGTAAGAATATGGTATATAATACACATAACATACAAAATGTGTATCAATTGACTGATTATGTTATCAATAAGGCAATTAGTAATTGAGTTCTTGAGAACATCCATTTCAACTGCATAGGGTTGGTACCCCTAACCCCCATTTCTGTTAGGGTCAACTGTGTTTACAATGTATTCAATAAACACAAGTTGCCTTCATATGTTCTTGTCAAAGGACTTGTCACAGAAGAAGACTGATTGTAAATTAGCATACCTGCATACACATCTCACAAATGGCAACTTTCCAAAAATACTGGAATTTTTGTTAGAAAAGATAAATCCAAAAGTTAAAATTTTATTTACTGCATATAACATATATGCTTATACATTACTATTTTAATCACTTTAAGTGACCAATTTAATCATACTGATTACATTTCTAGTAGTGCAATCATCGTCATCACTATTTCCGATAGTTTCTCATTATTACAGAAAGAAACTAAAGTAATACAAGAAGCAATGATGAAAACCATGCAGCACCTCATGTGACATGGATAGACCTGGAAAGTGGTGTGATAAATGAAATTAGACAATCACAAAAAGACAAATATTATGAGTTCACTATTATAAAGAAGGGGGAAAGCAAAATATAGACTTGCTTATCAAAGAGGATTTCATTTTTTGCCTTAGCTGCTTTATGATAAAAAGTATGTTTCAGAAATGCTTCTGACATCCACTTTGATCTTTTCTTTCGTTCCTGTTATTTTAAATGACCTTTTGAATTTTTTCATGAATGATATTCTTGATGTCCTCCCACAGCTCAAGTTTTCCGTCACTAGTTCTTAACAAATCTGTTTTTGAAATGTTCTCAAATTCAGGGGGGATAGACTCGAGATCATATTTTGGCTAAAACAAATGGAAGAAATGATGAAGTCAAAGAACTGAAAACAAATTTCAAAGGGCAACTCGAGAAGACAAATTATAATGAAATGGGCAAAGACCTAGAGTTAGAAAACCGAAAGGGAAGAATATCCTCAGCATATCTTAAAATGTAAAAAACTCAAGAAAAAATTCAAGCCTAGAATTAAAATATTGAAAGATTCGATGGGCAAAATATTAAATGATGCAAGAAGCATCCAAAAAAGATGAAAAATGCAAAGATTCGCTCACTATAACTAAAAGAGCTAGTTGAAATTCTACCATTTCAGGAGACAGCAAGGGTGCTGAAGGAAGAAATTCAAGCAGCACTGAAAGTATTAGCCAAAAGCAAGGCTCCAAGAATTGATGGAATACCCGATGAAATGTTTCAACAAGCTGATGAAGCACTCAATCATCTATGGCAGGAAATTTGGGAGACACCTACTTGGCCAACTGAGTAGAAGAGGTACATTTTTGTGCTCATTACAAAGAAAAGTGCCTCAAAAAAGTGCTCAAACTATAGAACGATACCATTTGTATTGCACACCAGTAAAATTTTGCTGAAGATCATCCATCAATGGTTACAGCAGGACATTGACAAGGAGCTGCCAGAGGTTCAGGTTGGATACATAAGTGGACGTGGAACAAGGGATATCACTGCTGATGTCAGCTGCTGTATCATTAGCTGAAAGCACAGAGTACCAGAAATACTCAAAGCATTGTTTCTGATATACTTACAAGTATTTTATTGACATGTAATCACTATAAAAATCATATATTTTAAATTTTAAAAAGCTTCAATACTCCTTCATAAGAACCCCTCGTTCAACTTTCCCTCCAAACCCTGATAACCACAACTTTTGTTTTAATAAATTTGTCAATTTAGATATTTCATTTATTTGTCCATTTTTGTCTTATTTCACTCTGCAAAATATTTTTCAGGTTCATCCTGTTGCAGTATCTAAGACAATCTCACTTCTTTTCGTGACTGAATAATTCCATTGTATGTATGTCTTATGTTTTATGTAGCATGCATGTATTGCTGGGCACTTTGGGATATTGTAATAGGACTGAAATGAACATTGGTGCACAACTATCTAAGTCATTGCTTCAAGTCAAATGGGGTCAAATTGCTGGGCCATTAAAGAATTCTCTTTCACCTTTTGAGAAACCACCTTATGATTCCCTTAATGGCTGCACCATTTTAGATTCACAGCAATGTAAGAGGATTATCATTCTCCACATTCTTGTCAACACTTGCTATATTCTATTTTTCTGATGATAGTCATTCTAGCAGGAGTGAAGTGGTGTCTCATTATGATTTTAATTTACATTTCCTTAATAGCTAACGACTATGAAAAGGAACCCTGAGGGCTCAGTGGTTAAAGCACTTGGCTGCTAAGTGACAGGTCGGTGGTTAAAACCCACCAGCCAAACCATGGAGGCATATGTCTGCTTCTGTAAAGATTTACAGCCTTGGAAATTCTATGGACAGTTCTATTCTGTCCTATAGGGTCATTATGACACCAGATTATGTAACTACCACACCACTGCACATCTTGTAACTGGAGTCTTTGAAACAAGGATATTCTCTTTTTCTTGCTGTATAACAACATGAGTAAAAGTTCTAGTATATTCTTATCATGGGAATGCTGCATCTTCTCTCTCTTTTTTTTATCATTTTATTAGGGGCTCATACAACTCTAATCACAATCCATACATACATCAATAGTGTAAAGCACATTTGTACATTCATTGCCCTCATCATTCTCAAAACATTTGCTCTCCACTTAAGCCCCTGGCATCAGCTCCTCATTTTCCCTCTCTGTCCCTGCTCCCCACTCCCTCATGAACCCTTGATAATTTATAAAGCATTATTATTTTGTCATATCTTACACTGTCTGACGTCTCCCTTCACCCACTTTTCTGTTGTCCATCCCCTCCAGGGAGGAGGTTATATGTAGATCTTTGTAATCGGTTCCCCCTTTCCGCCCCACCCTCCCTTCACCCTCCCGGTATCGCCACTCTCACCACTAGCCCTGAAGGGATCATCCACCCTGGATTCCCTGTGTTTCCAGTTCCTGTATGTACCAGTGTACATCCTCTGGTCTAGCCAGATTTGTAAGGTAGAATTGGGTAGAATAGCACATGTTTTTGTTTGGGGAAATGTCTACTCAAGCCCTTTGTATGTTTTGTTTGGGAAAATGTCTATTCAAGTCCTTTGTATACTTTTTGACTTGTTTGACTTTTTGTTATTGAATTATAGTTATTTATATAATCTTGACATCAACCCTTTATTAAGATACTGAGTATGGGGGCTTTCAGGAAGTTTGTGAAACAATTCCATTACCCGTTCCTTTCATTTTTTCCACAAAGTTTTGAAGCCCTTTATATGTGGTTCCAAAATGTTTTCTCTTATTCAATAGGTAGTTTCTTCATTTTCTTCTGAAGTCCTTTCCAGCACAAACATTTTTCATTTTGTTGAAATCCAATTTACCTGTTCTTAAAGTTCAGGTCATTGATCCATTTTCATTATGGTGGGAAGTATAACTACAAGTTCATTCTTTTGCAAGTGGAAATCCTGCTGTGCCACCTTTTTGGGGAAAAAACTATTTTTCCCTCCATTGGGGGGACTTGGCAGGTTTGTTGAAAAGCAATTGCTCATGATTTCATGAGTAGAAATTGTTTTGAAACAGAGAAAAGCTACATTTCTGTATTTCTTCATATGATATAGAATGATTTGACATCATTTGCAGCTATAGTTCAGACAGCTTCTTCTACTCTCAATCTGGACTTCATTCTGCATCAACTATCTTTTAGTGATTTTTTTCTGAATAACTTAAAAGTTCCCAAGCAACCTTTCCCCCCCCCCATTTT
>NW_022103924.1:2474029-2475641 GCF_000313985.2 Echinops telfairi
CACCCCCCCCTTCCCCCTACCCTTTTGGTGTCTCTATTCCCATTTTCCTGGGTTCCATGCGTTGTTTTATTTCTTACCTACACCTATATACATGCCCCCATCTACTCTAGATTGGGAGGTGGTATTAAGGTCGTGATAGTGAGGGTGAGTAGGCCTCCCGGAAAAAGAGGTATGTTGAGTGACCCATTAGTGCTATACTGCACGCTGATTGACTCACCCCCTCCCTCTGACCCCTCTAAGGGGTATACATGGACTTTGGGTCCCTGCTCCAAGCCCCCTCCATTCTCACCAATGCGTTTTTGTTTGTTTATTTACTGTTTGTTGTGAATCTTCTGATGCCCGTTGCCCAATCTCAGCACCGCAGGATCTCACCGGCTGGTGTGCTTCTTCCATGTGGGCTTGTTGTTTCACTGTTGGATGACCGCTTATTTAACTTCAAGCCTTTAAGACCCCAGACATTATATTTTTTAATAGCCGGGCATTATCCTCTGTCTTAACCACATCTGCTTATGCACCCATTTTGTCTGCAGTAATCTGGGGGGTGGAGCGGGGAGGGGGGTTGGGGGTCTATATGGACACTCCAATTCTGTGGAAACACAACCAATACTCTCCTCCTGAGTGGGTTAATGCCCTGTTCCCCCCATGTCATCATTTCAGTTTCTCCCCACACCCATTCTCCCTCCTCCTTTCCCCCTTCCCCTTCTTTATGTGGATTCACATGTACCGCCCTGGGTTTTGTCTGACCTCCCCCCAACTGCTTCCACCCGTGTATTGTGAGATAAGTGTCTTTTCTTCTATTCCTGCTCTACTAGTTGTACTTACCTCAGGGGACTCATGTTATACTTATCCCTTTGAGATTGGCTTACCTCGCTTAACATAATTCCTTCCAACTCTTCCCATGAAATGATGTTTCAGGTGATTGTCCATGCTTTTCAGTGCTGCATAGTACTCCATTGTGTGTATGTGCCAGAGTTAACTAATCCACTAGTCTATTGATGGAAACTTAGGCTGTTTCCAAGTCTTTGTGATTGTGAACTGCACTGCAATAAACATTGGAGTACAGATGACTGGTTGTGTTTTAATTCTTATCTTATCTGGGTATATACCCAGTAGATGGATGGGTGGGTCATAAGGTAGATCAATTTCCATTTTCTTTAAGTATCTCCAGATGGCTTTCCACAGTGACTGTACATATCTACATGACCACAAGCAGCGGAGGAGGGGTCCTATTTCACCACATCCCCTCCAACATTTGTTGCTCTCTGATTTTCTTATTTGGGCTAACCTCAGGGGTGTTAGGTGGTATCTCGTGGTTGTTTTAATTTACATTTCTCTTATGACTAATGAACAGGAACACTTTATCATGTGCTTGTTGGTCATATGGGTCTCCTTCCTAGTGAAAGTTCTTTTCAGTTCTTTTGCCCATTTCCTTAGGGGGTTAACTGTTTTCCTCTTTTTGCAGGCCACGTGGGTGTTGTAGATTTTAGTAATAAGCCCTTTGTCTGATGTGTCATTACTAAAAATCCTCTACTAGTCTGTGGGTTGCCTTTTCACCCTCTCAGTGAAGTCTTCTAAGGCGCACAGGTGTTTTATTCTTATTAAACCCCATTTG
>NW_022103924.1:2476732-2489735 GCF_000313985.2 Echinops telfairi
TTCTCCATCAACTATGATGTTGGCTGTTGGATATACATTGATAGCTTGTATCAGCTTGAGGAATTTACCTTCCATTCCTATCTTCATGAGTGTCTTAATTAGGAATGGGTGTTGGATGTTGTCAAATGCTTTTTCTGTGTCTATGGATATTATCATATGGTTTTTATCCTTTTACTTATTGATGTGGTATATAATATTGATGGATTTCGGATGTTAAACCATCTCTGCATCCCTGGGATGAATCCTACCTGGTCATGGTGTATGATATGTTTTATATACTTTTTTATACTATTGGCCAATATTTGTTAAGGATTTTTGCATCTAGGTTCATTAGAGATATCTGTCTGTAGTTCTTTATACCTGTGTGGCCTTTGCCCTATTTGGGTATCAAAGGTATGGTGGCTTCATACAATGACTTTGGGAGTTTGCAGTCCTCTTTTATGCTCTGAAATACTTTGTGGAAGATCAGAGTCAACTCTTCCCTGAATGGTTGGTAGAATTCTGCTGTGAAGCCATCTGGCCTGGGGACTTTTTTTGTTGGCAGTTTCTTGATGACCCTCTCTATTTCTTCTTTCACTATGGGTTTGTTGAGGTTCTTGACATCTGAGATAATCTAGGGAGGTACTGTTTTTTCCAAGTATTTATCCATGTCTTCCACGTTTCTGAATTCATTAGAATACAGACTTTCATAGTACTTTGTGATTATCCTTTTAATCACATTGGAGTCTGTTGTTATTACCTGTTTCATCCCACATCCTGGCTATGGATGTTTGCTCCTTCCTTTCCATGGTCAGATTCTCCAGTGGTCTGTCAATTCTGTTGATACTTTCTTAGAACCAGCTTTTTGTTGCATTTATCTTTTGCGTTGTTCTCTTGTCTTCCCACTGGTTTAATTCTGCCCTGATTTTTATTATCTCCTTTCCTTTGCCATTGGAGGGGTTGTTCTGTTGACTCTGTTCTAGTTGTTGGAGGTTTTGTGATAACATTTCATTCATCAGCTTCTCTTCTTTTTTCATGTATGCATTTATTGATATCAAGCTACCTCTGATAACTTCCTTTGCAGTATCCCATAAATTTTTATATGTTGTATTCTCATTCTCATTAGCTTCTAGAAACTTCCTAACATCCTCTCTAATGTGGACCTGTACAAATTCATTTCAAAGGAGATCATTGTTCATCCTCCAATTGATTGTCCTTGCTTTTCTGGTCGTCCTTTTATTAATCTCTAGCTTTATGGCATGGTGATCCAAGAAAGACACCTGAATAATCTCTATGTGCTTAAATTTACTCAGGCTTGACTTGTGTCCCAACATGTGGTCTATTCTTGAAAATGATCCAGGTGGGCTTGAGAAGAATGTGAATATTTTTGCATTTGGGTGGAGAGCTCTATAAATGTCTACCAGGCCCCGTTGCCTAATTACATTGTTTAACCCTATAGCCTCTTTGCTGAGCTTAGTATTAAAGTCACCTACTATGATTGTTGAATCCATTATTTATTTTTTCATCTTTTTAATACCAGTAGTTTGATGAAATTCACCACTCCATTGTTGGGCGCATAAATAGTCAATATGCTAACTGGTTCTTGGTTTACTTAGAATTATATAGTGCCCTCCTTATCTCTTTTTGTGGTTTGAACCGTAAGGTCCATTTTGTCGGAGATTAAGATTGCTACCCCTGCTTTTTTTTAGGTTGCCATTTCCCTGGTATACTTCCTGCCAGTCTTTTATTCTTAGTTTATTTTTGTCTGTGTGCTTAAGATGTGTCTCTTGCAGGCAACAGATTGATGGATTATGTTTTCTGAGCTAGTCCTCCAGGCTTTTTCTTTTAGTGTATGAATTGAGTCCATTGGATTTCAGAGTTATTATCACAATCTGTGGATTCATTGCCATACCACATTTTGCATTTTACATGTTTTCCTAGCTCTCTTCATACCAGTGTGCTGTGTTTGTGTGGGGGAATTTCTATCTTGTCTTCTTTGCCCTCTGAGGCCCTGTTATCTTGGTAATTGTTGCTGTCTCATTGGCTTTTGGATGGAGATGGGCTAAATGGTGGTTTCCTGCCCAAGCAACTTTTAGAGGCATATTTGTAAGGCATTCAATATACATATTGCTTAACCTTCTTAAAATTTATTCCAATAAGAAACGACCTATATTCTTTACTGGAAAAATAAGTTGTTGGTCCACACAGAAATGTCAAAAATTTTAGCATAATTGTAGACAACTTAACAATTTTTCTGCCTGATTGAAAGTCATTGTCATCCCAGTGATGGATATGTACCTTAGGTGAGCAGAATCTCCTGTTATTGTTGTTGTTGTTAGGTGCCATCCATTCTGTTCTTACCCATAACAACCTTACATACAGCAGTAAGAAACAATGCCCAATCTTGCAAAATCCTCATTTCTCTTGAGCTCATTGTTGCAGCCACAGTGTCAATCCACTTCCTTGAAGGCCTTCCCCTCCTTTGCTGCTCCTTGCCCCTCTACTTTACCAAATGTGATAGGTAGGTTTATTGTGCCAATCTGGCCAATAGGAAGATGAGGGATGAGGTCGCAGTTGAATAGGAGGGAAAAGAGATAAATGGCTTGTCAAGCCCTGCCTTTCTCTCTATTACTCTCTGGTGATTGGCCAGTGTACAGTTGACTTAGCTAGTTCTCTTCGTTAACTTGACAGCTATAGTACCCGTGGGACACCTAACCTGTGGATCATGTTGCTAGAGCCTGAGGTTCCTTCAAGACCTGCTTCGCCACACTGCTTGTGCATACATCGCTTGAGCTTGGGACTGTTGAATCCTGTCATCTGCTGACTGTTGGTGACCTGCCCTGCTGTTTGTTGCCTGTGGCTGGTCTGCATGCTTTGCTCTACTGAAGACTCAGCTGTCTGCTCTCTTGACCTTGAATCCAGCAACCCTAGTGAGTTGAAGGACTTCCAGTATATTAACTGTTTCATGGAAGTGTGTTGAACTGAGCCCTCTGTACTGCTGTGTGGACTAATTAGCTGTTATATTCCTTCGTGCTGTTTGTGTGTGTGTACATATATATGCATACATAATTATAAGCATTCTGGTTTTGTTTCTCTAGAGAACCCTGTCTAACACACCGAGCATGATCTCCTTCTAAAGGGACTCATCTCTCCTAGAATATGTCCAAGTATGCTTTGTGCCTCTAAGGAGCATTCTGGCCATATTTCTTACAAGGCACATCAAATTATCCCTTTAGAAGTCCATGGTACTTTCAATATTTTCCCCAGCACCACAATCAAATGCGCCCATTCTTCTTGGGCCTTCCTTATTCAAAGTCCATCTTTCACATGTATATGAGGCAATTGCCATGACTTGGGTCAGGTTCACCTTAGTCCTCAAAGTATTATTCTTCGTTTTCAATATTTTAAGAGGTTGTGTGCAGTATATGTATCTATTACAAAACTTCTTTTGATCTTCTGACTACTGCTTCCATGAGCATTGCTTGTAGATCCAAGCAAGACAAAATTATTAACTTCAATCTTTTCTCCATTTATCATGATGTGACCTATCAGTCCTGTTGTGGGGAGTTTGGTCTTCCTTACTTAGAGCTGTAATCCATACTGAAGGTTATAATCTTTGATCATCATCAGCAAGTGTTTCAAGTCTTCCTCACTTTCAATTAGCAAGATTGTGCCATCTGCATATTGCAAGTTGTTAATAATCCTTTCTCCAATTCTGATGCCACATTCATCTTCATACTAGCCATCTTCTCTGATGATTTGCTCAGTATACAGATTGATCAATATGATGAAAGGATAGAACCCTGTCACACACCTTTCTTGATTTTTAACTATGTAGGATTCCCTTGTTTTATTTGAACAACTACTTCCTGATCCATATACAAGTTCCACATGAGCACAATGAAATAGTCTTGAATTCCCATTCTTCTTAAAGCTACCCATAGTTCGTTATGATCCACACAGGTGAATGCATTGGTATTGTCAATGGAACACAAGTAAACATCTTTCCGATATTCTATGCTTTCTGCCAAGATCCATCTGACATCAGCAATAATAGTCCTTGTTCCACATCCTTTTCCGTATCCAGCCTGAATCTTGGGCAGCTCCCTGTCAATGTCCTGCTGCAACCATTATTGAATGATCTTCAGCAAAATTTTACTTGCATGTGATAACAATTATATTGTTCTATAATTTGAGCATTCTGTTAGTTCACATTTTTTAGAATGGGTACAAGTATGTATCTCTTCCAGTCAGTTGGCCAAATAGCTGTCTCCCAAATTCCCTGACATAGATGAGTGAGTGTTTCCCATGCTTCATCAGCCTGTTGAAACATTTCAGTTGGTATTCCATCAATTTCTGGAGCCTTGTTTTTGGCTAATGCTTTCAGTGCTTCTTGAACTTCTTCCTTCAGCACCAACAGTTCTTGCTCATATCCTGGAATAGTGCCATGTCGACTTGTTCTTTTTGGTACAGTGATTCTGTGTACTCTTGACATCTTCTTTTCATGTTACCTGCATCATTCAATATTTTGCCCATAGAAACTTTCAATATTGTGATTCAAGGCTTGAGTTTTTTTCTTGAGCTCTTTCAGTTTTAGATACACTGATTGTGTTCTTTCCTTTTGGTGCTCTGACTATAGGTCTTTGTATATTTCATGATAGTGTTATACTTTGTCTTCTCGAGCTGCTCTTTGAAATTTTCTTTTTAGCTCTTTGACGTCATCATTTCTTCGATTTGATTTTGCTACTCTATCATCAAGGGCAAGTTTCAGAGTCTTTTCTGAAGGGCACTTTGATTTTGTCATTCTTTTCTGACTTTTTAATGATCTTTCTGTTTTCCTCATGAATGATGTTCTTGATGTCCTCCCACAGATCATGGGGTCTTCGGTCATTAGTCATCAATGCAGCAAATCTCTTTTTGAGATGTTCTCAAAATTCTCAAGGTCATATTATGCTTTCTGTTTGTTTGGGGTTTTTCCCCCAACAGTTTTATTGGACTAAAACTCATATATCATACAAGTCAATAGTTCAATCACATCAAGAAGAGTCATGCAATCATCACCAAAGTTAGTTTTAGAATTTTTTCATTCTTGTGTTCATCATAATTAGATCCCCATTCCCTCCCACTCCCACCCCCCAGTCTCTCAAGGAACCATTAATCTAGTTACTATGTCTATAGGTTTACCTATCCTGGATTTCAGACACAAAAAAATATTTAAAATCAAACCAAAAAAATAACAAGAATAAAAAAAATTAAAACTTCAATAGAAAAGAAAACAGAAAATATTGAAAACTAGAACTAATTTAAAGGGATTATAGGGGAGATTAAAGGATAGGGTGTTAAATTTTATCCTAACTGTATCTACAACAATCCACTTTCCAATGCATTCTGTGTGATAGCAAGACTATTCACATTTCTGGCCCATGATCAGAGGGGATTCACCAAGGGCTTAACCCACATGTAGTCCCCTTCACTTTTTAAAAACGGAAACATATTTTAAATGAGTCCAAATATATTACATTTGACCTTTCTGAAAACAGGGCTACTTACATCCCTCAACTATGATCAGAGGAGACTTCCCTGAAGCTTAATCCATATGTGGACACTGCAAATGGAATTTTAGGCTCCACTGTCATCTATAGCCTTCTTCAAACCAGGTGTTCACAACTTAAGTTCTGAAACCATTTCCTCCTTTAGATTTGGATTATATTATTTCCAATCCTTGGATCATATAACTTCCCCATCTCTTCATTGGTCCATTGTTGGGCTTTGCACACAAGCGAATGGATTTTGTCGACATTTTTGGCTGTGTGGGAAGTTGACAGACACCTAGAAGCAAAGGTTTGTCATTTTCCCATCGCACTGTCCTTTTAAGCTGTGTTCAACCTCACAACTGTTCTGTGACATTTTTCCTGAGTAGGAAACAAAATTTCACAGCCACACCCTGTTCTGTTAAATTGGCCATCACAAAAAACGAGATTTGATTGACACTGCTTTTATGAAAAAATTCACTGTGACTAGAGAGAACTTTCCCAGGTGACACCACTGGGTGCACTGACTCAGAGTGAGTTATTCAATGCTCAACTAGCAGGAAAAATGCATATTATTAAAGCGCCACCCAGTGGAGCTTTTTTATCTTTTTTTGGTGGGGTATCCTCCTCATATACACACAATGGAATACTATGCACCACTGAAAATTGGTGATGATAGTTTGAAACACCTCATTTTGTGGAAAGAGTTGGAGGATATTATGCTGAGTGAAGTTAGCCAAGCACAAAAGGTCAAGTACAACATGAGTCCACAGAGGTAAGTTCAAATAACAGAACAGGCATAAGGGAAAATGCACACAACACACAACTCCTGGGTTGAGGACAAGATACTCTGGCATGAACCAGAAAATGTCCAATGATTCGTGCATCTTCAAAAACAGCTACAGATAGAATCTGTGCTGAAAGGCATCTACCCCCCTGCACTTATATGCCTTTAAGGCCCAGAGAGTGGTGGATGTGGAAAAATAATGGCAATAGGGTGTCAGTGAACTAACCACCCAAATGGAGGGTACTGTTTATATCCCCACAGGAAAGGGAGAGTGAGAGTAGACCTCATTCTGATGTGCCAATTCTTGAGAGTGATACTTCTGCCCGGATCAGCTTGTTCCAAGAAATGACTGAAGGGCTGGCCTCAGCTCAAGATGTGACCTCCTCTCCCTAGATTATAGCATTGCAAACGACAGCCCTGAACATACAGCTCTGGGAAAGTGACCAGTCTGACCTGTGCACATGGAGGCAAATAAAAAGGTGAGGGCAACAGACTAGTGATGGGAGTGAAGTGACAAAGTCCCCAAAGAATCCTAATCATAGAAGAGCCCTCACAGAAGGGCCACTACTGACTTGGGGGCAGCACTTGATACCCCAGCTGAACTGATTAGGGATTACTCCCAAGAGGGCACACTGAATGTCTAAAGGTGTCACAGAGGGGAGTGGGAAGGTGGTTAGATCACTCTATTCCTGACTACAGGAATAGCAATAGGGACTTTTAAAATGCTCACCTTTGGGACACAAATGGCGAAGACTAAAAGGGTGTATGTGTTGTTAGGGAAGTGGGACCCGGGGTGTGCAGCCCTGAAAGAAAGGGGAACTAGACTAATGGTTTGTACCATGTCCTCTCTATTTAACACAGAGATAGTCATCTTTTCTATGTCAGGATCCCTAGTAGACTTGTAACTATCTGTATGTTTTCTATTTTTGGTGTTTCTCTATACAAGATAGTCAGGATAGGCAATCTTACAGAGACGGTGATTGGACCACTGGTTCCTGGAGGGAATGGGAGGGAAGAAGGAAGAGGAGAATGATGGCTACAGGGGATTATTAGGTGTTCTAAAATTGATGGTGAGAAGGGTGCAGCTTTTCTGGTCATGTTTTGTCAGTTAAATTGTATCTGAGAGGGATTACTGAGAGGTGAATGATGTGTAAACATCATAGTGGGATAGGACGAGGAAAAAACAAGAAAAGAGGAAAGAAGAAAAAATATGGATAGAGATAGAGATATACAAATGCAACAAATAAGCAGATGGACATTGGGTGTCTACTCAGATCTTACCTCAGTAAAAGAGTGTTTGTTCTATTAATGCAACATTGTGTGATACTCACCTTCCTGACAAGATCACTGAAGACAAAATGGGTGCATAAGCAAATGTGGTGAAGAAAGCCAATGGTTCCTGGCTATTAAAAGAAATAGAATCTGGGATCTTAAAGGCATGTAATTAAATAAGTTGCCATCTAACAGGGAAGCAACAAAGCCCACATGGAAGAAGCACACCAGGCAGTGTGATTGTGAGGTGTACACCAGAAGAGGTACCAGAAGTTCAAAACAAGCAACCCAATCTACATGAAGGGGCATGGATGTAGTGGAGACCTAAACCCACTTGTAAGAAAATTGGACAGTCCCTCACAGAAGGGCCACATGGAAAGGAGGAAAAATCCAGGGTGCAGTATAGCACTAATGAACCACATAACTATCTTCTAGTACTTTAATATTTCCTCCCCTGATTATTGTGGGTTTGTTTTATCTCATTAATCATGTTAGAGTTGTGTATGTTCATTTTTATACTTAAGATCATTCAGTACATAAAAGTCAAGATAGATAACCTTTCAGAAACAGGGACAGTAAAGGAAGAGAGAGGGGTCAGGGGTGTGGTGGGGTAATGGGCAGCTTGTAGCATTGATTACTGTATAACCCCATTCGATGGGATCAAACAACAGTATTGTGTGTGAATTCAAATGGGAAAAAAGCTATCATAGGAAAAAACAGAATAAGGGTTCCTGAAGGTTATGGTAGGGGAGGGAAGGAATAAAGGGAAGCTGATATCAAGGAGTTTGAGAGGAAAGAAAATGCTTGGAAACTGATTGTGGAAGCAATTGTATAACACTCGATATATTTGAACTGTCGAATGTTATGATATCTGTAAGAAATCCCAATAAGTATCTATTTTTAAAAAAATAGATACTAATCTTTCTGATAGTTAGGCACCATCTAGTTTCTTCGCAGGACTTTGCACCTCTACTTTCAGTGATCTCTTAATGACAATGAGCATCAAGCAGGACCATACCCTAAGAACTAATTGTTCCTGGATTAGGGCTAGAATTAACTTCAATCCCAAAATCCAAGGTCTTATTTTGACTCTCATACACTTTAAAATTTTTTATTCAGCTCTATCTTGAACTTACAGATGAGCAATTGATCTGTTCTACAGTCAGACTTTGCCCTGGTTTTAGCTGCTGATATCGAGCTTCTCCATCATCTTTCCCCACAGATATAGTAAATTTGATTCCTGTGTATCCCATCTGGAGAAGTCCAAATGTATAGTCGACTTTTGTGTTATTGAAAAAAGTATTTGCTATGAGCAAGTCGTCAGTCTTGCAAAATTCTATCATGTGCTCTCCAGCTTTGTTTTTATCCTTAACTCCATATTTTCCAAATAGTGTTCTTTGCTTTTTGTTTCCAACTTTTCCATTCCATTCACCAGTAATTATCAGTTCATATGGATGGTATGTTTGGTAAATTTCTGACGGTAGTCATTGGTAGAGTTCTTCAGTTTCTTCATCACTAGCTTCTGTGTTTGGTGCATAAATTGGAATAATACTTGTATTGATTGAAATTCCTTGAAGGCAAATAGATACAATCCTATTACAGACAGCATTGTACTTCATGATTGATTTTTCAATATCTGCTTTGAAAATGAGTACCACACCATTCCTCTTGACTGTGTTTCTCCTGGAAGAGTAAATTATATGATTTTTTGAATTGAATTGTTCAATACTAATCCATTTCAGCCCACTAAAACCTAGGATATCAATCTTTATGAATTCCATTCCATTTTTTGATTACTTGAAATTTTTCTAGATTCATACTTTACACATTCCAAGTTCTTGGATCAGAGGGCATTTGAAATGTAGCTGAGGAAGAGCTGATTTCTCAGAGTGGTGTTGACCATGGTGATGTGACTTGGGTAAAGCTTGTGGGAGTGAAGTCTTTATGATCTTCATTTGCTGATAGGGCAAGACTCAAGGTAAGGAGAAACCGCTGCAAAAGTCTGCTAATAGTTGGAATAGAATCTCCTTGAGATTATAGCAAAACAAGGCAATGTGTAAGGGGATGAGTGAGTTTTGTTGGAAGTTATAACTTGGCAGTGATGAATCTTATAGATTTGATAGATCTGATCTTACCCTGAGCTCTTTTTCTATCAGTCTTATATCCAATGACCATAACAAGTGTGTCATCTGTTTGTCAATCTGTCATACTCTAATGGCTCATGTGTGGCTTTGACACTCTAAGCTATGCCACACATAATTCAAATACAAGCAGGGTCACTTATCTATGTTTCAGCAAACCTTGCAGACTAAGACAGACAAAGAATAAAAGGCCTCACGATCCGCTTCCCAAACCCAGCCGAGAAAGATCTTATGAATAACAACAATGATCATAAAGATGGCTTAGGACCAGCAACTTATACATTAAGTCAATATTAGCAGATAACAAGTGCTTTTAGACAGTGATAGAGACTGATAAAACACTCAGGGATCAGAGAAATTCAGCAGCATGATTCAAGGCTGGAATAGACCTTTAGCTGTACTTTTAAAAAAAAATAATTTTATTGGGGCTCATACAACTATTATCACAATCCATACATACATCAATTGTGTAAAGCACATTTGTACATTTGTTGCCCTCATCATTCTCAAAGCATTTGCTCTCTACTTAAGTCCTTGGCAGTGTAAGATATGACAAAATAAAAATTTATAAATTATTAAGATTCATGACAGAGGGGGGAGCGGGGAGAGAGGGGGGAAAATAGATGTACTTCTTATGAGCAAGGAAAACATCCAGAAAAATCTAAATCTAGGATGGCTTAGTCAGACCCCCACCACACAACAAGTTGCCAGTTTTAGTCAAATAGACTAATTGTAAGAAGATGTGAAGAAACAGCAAGTTTCGTTACTGTTAGGTACAATATTATCTTTTATGCTTATTTAGTCAATCAACAAACACCTGCTCAAAGTGTGCTTATGCCAGTTCTTGTGCTAGACAAGGAGATAACTCAGATAAGTTTTCATTAAATATATTTATTTTATAATGGTAAATTCAATTGGCAAAGACAGACAACAGCGAGCCACTTCTGATTCATAGAAACCCTATGGGGCAGCATAGAACATATCCTTTGGATTTCCAAGATTTTAAATCTTTAAGGAAGTAGGTAGCCTCCTGGAGTGCTTTCTCCTGAGGAGTGGCTGGTAGGTTTTCCCAGCTGCCTTTGGGGTTAGCAGCTCAACGCATAGCCCGCTACACCACCAGAATGAAAACAGGTTGAAGAGATAATTTCAGAAGATACTATTATTATAAAGGATGAAAGCAGAGTTTCATGATGTATAGTACTTAAGATACTTAGATAAAATCCTTAAGAATTCCAATAGTGCCATTGCAGAATATTAAACTTCTGATGTGGGCCTCCTTTGAGCTTTGGCACTTGAGGGATAGCAGAAGTCATACATGTGTCTCTGGGACCTCCTTGACCCCTTTATCCTACCTCATACCTTGTGCTAGAGGTAGGATAAAGGGGAGGTAGGATAAAGGGGTCAAGGAGGCCCCGGAGCCACATGTATGACTACTGCTATCCCTCAAGTGCCAAAGCTCAAAGGAGGCCCACATCAGAAGTTTAATATTCTGCAACAGCACTATTGGAATTCTTAAGGATTTTAACTTTGACTTTTTGTTTAGTAATTGTGTGAACATTAAATTGAACATTATTCTAAGGTAATTTGACCCATTCCTTGGTTCCTGTGAGATAACTTTAAATCCGTGGAATTTTCTGAGTAAACAAGTTTCCTTTGCTGTCTTAGATCACCCTTGAGATCGAGGTGATTCAGCTGGAGACTGGACAGGTCAGGAAGCCTCCCTCAGGCTATCAGCTGACCTCAGAGGAGGACTGATGGTTCGGTCCATCATGGTTGCCTAATGCAGCTCCAATATCCGCTCTGGACACAGAAGCTTTATGAGTTTCCCAGTCGATGAAGGCACGGGGCATGTCGGAAGGTAGGGGACATGAACATTTACTGTTTGGAACCCTCTCGGGTCTCATCATTGCATCATTTCCTTCATATAATTAGTATATAATGAAACTATAATCACAGTTGTAGTACTTTCCATGAGTTGTGCGAGTCATTCCAGTGAATTCTGGAGTAAAATAAATCAGAATTATGGGAACAGATCAGACATGAGGAGGCCAGAGACCCATGCTCTTACTGCTAGCATCCTAAGGGCTTTGAGGAAACCCCCTAATTTGTAGCCAGTAGGTCAGAGGTGAGAGAGTCCTGGGACTCCCAAGCTTCCAGTTGATGTCTGAGACCTTGGGCAGAATTGACAGCCTGGAGTATGGAGGTTTGTAACATAAAAGAGGAGGAAGTGAAGCATGAGCAGCTGGGGTCAGAAGTAGTAGAGAGGTGGAATGTGTGGACTATTTATCCTCTTTGTAGGAGTCAAAGAAAGTGGGTTTGATTGATTCACTTAACACAAGACAATGATGTATTCAGCAGGAGAGCTCAGGGCAGAATCTCAGCCACCTGGTACCCAGCCTCTATCCTGTACCTTCTGCCACCCTCTGATCCACACAGGGGCTTGGGCATTGGCACAGGAAAGGTTGAGGTTGGGTATGACCCCTAATAACCTGCACTTGACCCATAAGCATCCCCATGCCTAAGGGAGCATGATATTAAATAAATGGAGAATGCATGACAGTCAAAAGAGAGAGATCCACGCAGAAAAGAACACGTTTCTTTCCTGCTTTTTACACACAGGCATTTACATTTTCATTGTAAGTCCCTGTGTTCAAAATGCTGGGGCTGGTCCTGCTCTAAAAAGGTGGCCTTTGGAACAGAGGCAAAAGCACTTCAGGCAGAGAGAACTGCAACTATAAAAGTCTGAGAGGGGAACAAGCTTGGTGTGTTCCAGAAACAGAGCAGAGCCAGTGTGACTGGAGCAGGAGAGAGTCTGGGACAAAGGCAGGAAGGAGAGAGCCTATCCAAGAGGGCAACAGAAGCCAAGAAGGGCTGTAAGCATTTGTAGATGGAGATGCTGCTGTCTACAAGTAAGCAGAGCAAGGGCCCAGAGCAAAGAAAAATCAAAAGGGACAGCAGAAGAGAAAAGCTTAGGGATGAGGCTTCTGCCCACTTCAGAGCTTTCTCTCTAGGGTCGTGGAGCGCCCAACATCTGAGATTCACCAACTTCCAGCTCAGCCCCTGAAACTGGCAATTCCGTATCATACTCTGTTATGGTTTGAATTTATCCTCCCAAAAGATATGGAAAAGTCCTCATCCCTACACCTGTGAATGTGACCTTTTTGGGAAAGTAAATTAAATGAAGTCATATCCAAGTAGGAGGGCGTCCTAATCACAAATCCATATATAAAAGGGGAGATACAGTCCCAGAAACAGAGCTACACACAGCTGGGAGACTGACACCATGTGAAAAG
>NW_022103924.1:2491395-2495245 GCF_000313985.2 Echinops telfairi
CAAGAAAGAAAAGCTTGTGTTTTCCAGTCTAGCCTATTGGGGCACCATGCCCTGTCTCCAATGTCCACCCTCATCATTCCTTGGGGATCTTGCTACTCCCCTCCCCTGCTGTTCCGCTGCACTCCCCCAGTGCTTTTCTAAGCAGCAAAGGAATGCTGCAAGTCACCAGAAACCAGGAGAGAGGCAAGGAGCAGTTCCTCTCAAAATCCCCAGGAGCAATTGGCACAGCTGATTTGGTCTTTTGTGAGAAAGAGAAAAAAATTTTATTTATCTTTGGAGCATTTTGTTGGGCAGGTATAGAAAACAAAGCCAACACCCAAACCTGCCTTCATGAGGAGCCAGGACAACAGGATGAAGGAGCAGTGCCTGCCTGACCAGGTAGGTGGTTGGTGATACTTGGGATAAACTTTCCATAGAAATGATGATTGATGTATAATGACACGCCCCCCAGGGGGGCGAACAACAGAAACATGAGCGAAGGGAGACAGAAGTTGGTGTAAGGTACGAAAGTAATAATATGTTATAATTTGGTCAAGAGGGTGGGAGGGTAGGAGAGGGAGGGCAAAACAAGGAGCCCATACCAATGGCTCAAGTAGAAAGAAAATGCTTTGAAAATGATGATGGCAACGTATATACAAATCTGCTTGATACAATTGATGTATGGATTGTTATAAAGCCGTAAGAGCCCCCAGTAAAATTATTTATTTTTTTTTAAATGTATGCATGTGTCAGGAAAGAAGTCCTGTTTATGTATACAATTTACCAAGACTGAAAGGAGAGAAGCTATGAATGGAAAGATTTTTCCTTTGGCATGCAAGGTCCTGAAATGTGAAAGATGCCCAGTGGAGGACAGGGGCCTGCCAGCCTATAGAGCCCGCCATTATTTTCCTCCTGTTTACACCCCCACCCTATGCCCTTTCTGGTCTGCACAGGCTTTTTAGTTGTGTCCATCCACCCCACAGAAAACTGTGAGCCAAGTCTACTCTAATCATTTAATACAAAATTTTGATTTCTTAAGTTGGTTTGAAAATGTTCAAAGGAAAGTCGTGCTTAGGAATCTTATCACTCTAATAAGAACGTAAGTGAAACAAAAAGAAACCACTGTACTTGGCTGCTTCTAAGAGGAACCTCGATGACCGCCACCTTCTAGTATTTACACGAGTATGGGATCACCTACTATGGAATGTGGGTTGGGTCTACTAATGTGCTCCTAAAGATTAGAATGCACCGTGAGGGTGGAGGGACAGCTCTGTGATTAGGTTACAAAGATACATAGTTTCCACCTTGAGCACCCTCTTTTGCTCTCTCTCCGGTTGCTCACCCGGGGAGACACCAGATGCTGTGTCTTGAGGCCACGGTCCCAGGGAGAGACCCGCAGGACAATGAACTGAAGCTTGACAGCAACCACCTGAGGAGCCTAGGAGCACGTTTTTGAAAGTGGAGCTTTCAGATGAGAGCGCAGCCCTACCACAGGTTGACAGAAACTGTAAAACTGAAAGAAAAAAGTGTTATATTAAGTTTTGGAAGTTGTTAATTTGGGAGTAATTTGTTAGCCAACATAACTATGATACATTGTTACACACAATTTTTCAACTCTACACCTGTGCTAAGATTTCATATCAGAGCATCAACAATATGCTAGACACACTGATTGGTACACGGAACATGGATTAGCTGGAATTCCTGCCCACTGGGACTTAATAAATAACAAACACATGAAAAGTCCTGTAGGAAGTTTTTATAGCACTGGTCATTTGAGCAACATTTATAAATCCATAATCATTACCAATATCCCTTACTTAAAAAGAAACTCATGGGAAAAAAATTAAGGAATTTCAGAGTTTTGATTCCTTTTTCAGGAACACATGAAGCATGTGTTCACAACATGAAAGGCCAAACCAACGGCGTCAGTTCCTTTTGTGTGAATAATACACACATCCTCTGAGAGCTTCTTTCTTCCCCTCTTCCTTCTTCCTTACCTCTTCCTTTGGTGTTCCTCTCTCTTGCTTTCTCCTTTCTTCCTCTCTCTCCCTCTCTCCCTCCGTATTCTTTCTTTGTATCATTCTTCCATTTGGTTTTTTTTCCTTCTCATCTTAAAATCATAGATATAGCATTTGGCAACTTTTAGTCCATTGAACAAAATATCCCTTAATTATGGAAATCCACCTTTTTAATTTGAGCATCATTCCTCGCCAATATTAAGATCATGCCTAATACAAGTAAGAAAAATTCTCCCAAATACTATATTTGAATTAATAATAACTGAGCCCTGAGTGTATTAAATTCCCTAGAACAGTAATTATCACATTTTATTTATACAAAACACTTGGAGATCCTGTTAAACTGTAGGTTCTTGTTCAGGAGGACTGGACGGGCCTGAAAAGGTATGCTTCCAACAGACTTTCAGGTGGTGCTCAGACTGTTTGTCTCCAGGGAGCAAGGCCTTAGAGGAAGTTATTTCAGGGCCTGAAAATCCACCACTATACAATGAAGGTTTTGAATTAATTGACCTCTGACATTTAGTGAACTCATGAGCTTCCTCTCAAGTTAACCTTTCTTCCTTCTTCTGCATGTTCTCCATTGCAGTACATAACACAACCCACACACATCCATTTTCCTATAAATATTTGCCATCATCTTTGACACCAACCTTTGCCTCACTACCACCCCCATATATGATCCAGTTACAAGTTCTGTCAATGGATCATCCTAAATCACTTTTATCACAATGCATCTCTTCCCACCTCCCCTCCAGTTCAAGCCCACATGTGATAGTTAAGGTTGTGATTGAATTTGGCTCGGCTAGGATTTTCAGTGGTTTGGTAGTTATTGTAGTCATTGCAAAAGCTTGCTTGCTCTTTGTTGGATTTGGATCCTGCGTCTGGTTCACCAGCTAATCTCTGGTTCTTTGAACTTGAAGTAGTAGCCTATTGTATTGCTTTTCAGTTCTGGAATCATCAGTTGACTGCTTTATTACCTGGCGACTTCAGGTTTAATTTACTGATACAACTAGAAGCCTGCTGACCAGCAGATCTTGGGTTTATCATACCTTACAGCTGTGAGCCAGGAGACACTTCCTGTTATACATCGAACCCATAGATCTGGACCTTGCCAGCCTCAACCACTTTTTGAGATATTTCCTTTAGATAAGCCTCTTTCTATC
This sequence comes from Echinops telfairi, assembly GCF_000313985.2. Lineage (NCBI taxonomy): Eukaryota > Metazoa > Chordata > Mammalia > Afrosoricida > Tenrecidae > Echinops > Echinops telfairi. Next base: position 2,494,559 of record NW_022103924.1, read on the forward strand.
TCTATTGATCTACCTTTCTATATTTCTTTTTTTTTAAATCATTTTATTAGGGGCTCATACAACTCATCAGAATCAATGCATACATCAATTGTGTAAAGCACATTTGTATATTCATTGCCCTCGTCATTCTAAAAACATTTGCTCTCCACTTAAGCCCCTGCCATCAGCTCCTCATTTCCCCCTCCCTCACCCTCCCCACTCCCTCATGAACCCTTAATAATTTATAAATTATTATTTTGTCATATCTTACACTGTCCAACATCTCCCTTTACCCACTTTTCTCCTGTCCATCCCCCAGGGAGGAGGTTATATGAAGTTCCTTGTAATCAGTTCCCCCTTTCCACCCCACTCTCCCTCCACCCTCCCAGCATCGCCACTCTCACCACTGGTCCTGAAGGGATCATCTGCCATGGATTCCCTGTGTTTCCAGTTCCTATCAGTACCAGTGTACATCCTCTGGTCTAGCCAGTTTTGTAAGGTAGAATTGGGATCATGATGGTGGCAGATGGGGGGACGGGGGATCATTTAGGAACTAGAGGAAAGTTGTTGTTTCATCGTTGCTAAACTGCACCCTGACGGGCTCGTCTAATCCCCACAACCCTTCCGTAAGGGGATGTCCAATTGCCTACAGATGGACTTTGGGTCTCCACTCCGCACTCCCCCTCATTCACAATGATAAGATTTTTT
>NW_022103924.1:2500920-2503459 GCF_000313985.2 Echinops telfairi
CTGTGTGACCTTCCTCCTAGACCACTGTCCTGCCAGTTGTTTTCCACTAACTTCTAAGGCACCGTAGTCAGAGAAGGCTTTTCCTAAAACAAACCTAAACATGTCATTTCCTTGATTAATCCTTCAGCAAGTCCTCCACACAGGCTATGTGCATTTCTAATCTTACAAACAACAAGATGTTTCAGCTTGGAAGCTGAAACAGTTGTAGGCACCTACTGGGTGGTTTTAAAGCACACACACAAAATATTTTCTCTTATTTCAGCACATGGGTCATCTGAATTCAGGGTGTGTTTCTGGAGCTAGGTCCTTGTCTATCTATTTCAGTTTCCTTGGCATCCCTGGTCTTGTAGATGCACCTGTTTCCACCTTCTGGTTTTCCTGTTTCCTGGGTATGTGTCCATGCCCACTCTACTCTTTTTGTGACTCAAAAATGATTACGTCTAGCACCTACCTGACTTTCATATGGCCTCGTTAATACTAAATTAAAAGCCTCTATTTACAAGGTTTTATTTACTGCTTCAAACAAACAAAGTCAGTTACCATCCATTCAATTCTGACAACTTGTGTATATCATAGTGGAACTGTGCTCCATAACATTTCCAATGGCTGTTATTTCAGAAGTATATTGCTAGGCCTGTCTTCAAAGCCATCATGTGTGAACTTCATCCTTTTGGTTAGCAGACAATCATATTAACCACTTGAATTACCAAAGAATTCCATCTGCATGTACAGGTGTTTAGATTACTACAAAAACATGGGGGCACAAAATTCAATCCCTAAAAGACATTTTCACAGGGGAAATCTGGCCTGAAAATGCTATTCCCAACCTTACTATCCTTTGGAAGGCCCTTGTCTTAGAGAAGCCTACCCTAACCCCAGTGTGGTTTGTTACCCTGTTTCCACGAAAATAAGACAGTGTCTTATATTAATTTGTGCTCCCAAAGATGCACTAGGTCTTATTTTCAGGCGATATCTTATTTTTACATGAAGAAGAATACAGTACACATTTATTGTTGAACAGCCAAAAAGGAAATTTATTACCTGTATACGGTATGGTAGTAGTTGTCATCACAAACCCACATAACCAGACAAACTGAATCCTACAGTATCAAGAATGTCTTGTTACTACCATTATTTCCATGTACAACAATCCATGGTACATTTACTCATAATCTATGGTACATTTACTCGCACTTCCTGTCTGCTCTGGCTGTGCTGTGGCCAACAGTGAGCTGTGTGGTGGCACCCACCACTACAGTCCAGAGTCCAGAGTTATGGTAGCTTTGGGGGGCCTTATTATCGGGAAGGCCTTATGTTCGGGGAGGTATAATTTTTCAGGGTGATGCCTTATATTTCAGTGAGAGGCAAAACTGTAAGTAGGTCTTATTTTCAGGGACGTCTTACTTTTGGGGAAACGCGGTAGTCTGACCCATAGTGGCCCTGGGTACAACAGAATGAAATAATTCTGTACCATCCGCACCATCCCTTATGTGCTTAAGCCCACTGTTGCTTCCATTCTGTAAAGCTATCTCATTAAGTGCCTTCCTCTTTTTCCCTGAAGCATGATATCCTTCTCCAAGGCTTGGTTCCTCCTGATAATGTGTCCAAGGTGTGTAAGATGAAAGCTCACCATCTTTGCTTTTAGGAAGCATTCTCTGTGTACTGCTTCCAAGACAGATTCGTTCATTCTTCTGGGAGTCCATGATATATTTAGTATTATTCTCCAAAACATAATTCAAATGCACCCATTTTTCTCCCATCTTCCTAGCTTTGGCATGCATGTGAAGTGATTGAAAATACCATGATTTGGGTCAGGTACATCTGAATCCACAAAGTGGCAGCTTTGTCTTTTGCACATTAAAGAGGTTTGTGCAGCAGATTTGCCCAATGCACTATATCACTTGATTTCTTAACTGCATCTCCTACGGTATTGGTGTGGATCTAAGTAAAATGAAATCCTTAACAGTGTCAACATTTTCTCCATTTATTATGATGTTACCTATTGGTCCATTTGGGAACATGCTTGCTTGCTTTCTGTGGAAGTCAATCAATATTCAAGGCTGGATTGAAGTCTTTGATCTTCATTAGTAAGTACTTCAAGTCATCATGTATTTCAGCAAGAAAAGTGGTTTCAACTGCAGGTCACAATTTGTTAATAATCCTTCCTTTGATCGTGAATCTGTATTGTTATTCAGATCATCTAGCATCTCCAATTATTTGTTCAGCATCCAAAGTATGGCAAAAGGATACAACCCTTTCACAACTTGCTGAGTTTAAACACCTCCTTGTTCTATTCAAACAACTACCTCTTGGTCTAGGTACAGGTGGGTTATGTATCTTCATTATGCAGTTTTTCAATACACTGTGTTTGCCCTTCATAGCATCTATTAAATTAATTAAATTTTGTGTGAGGGTCTGATTTGTGCCTGGGCTGAGACTAATGGGTGATCCTGATCACCAGTGGTGAGATTCAAATAATTTAACAACCACTTCACTGCCCTAATGGTCATTTTAAGTATAAAAAATTATGTACCAATAA
>NW_022103924.1:2503780-2506048 GCF_000313985.2 Echinops telfairi
TCTATTAGAAACAATGTTATGACTTCTCTTTTCTGAACATATTATGTCCATCTTTGTAAAACCTCTTTCTGCTTTTACTGAACGTATAGCTATTTTTCTGACAATATTTTTTGCTCCTTGAACAATTTCAGGAATTGTGTAATTCACTAACAATATCTCATGGGAATTTGGAGTGTAGCACAAAGTTGAAATGAACGACCGTGTGTCACCTGCCAGCTGTTTGGCACTTTTTCTTTTTATGTTCTATGTTATGTTACATGTTTGCTTACTGAAGTAATAAATGAAAGGGAATAAAAATGTTGTATTTCATCAAATGTATAACAAATTCTGTGAAATGAGAAAGTACATATTAAACTCATAATTCTGTTAAATTTTTTATACCTATGCATGGAATAAACTACAGGAACTTGGAATATGCTGTTGCATAGATTAATGTTAAAAAAGAGCAAGGAACATAAATCTGTGATATCCACCTTGAACAGCTGTTTAGCAGCCACCTTAGAGAGAACCCTGATGACAAGTGCCATTTTAACAACTAATTCACTGAACTCAACACAGCTTAGCTATTGATTCTGTGAAACCGCTGTGAACTGCTGAGTCCATCACTGCTGCGCACCAGGACTGGCATATCCATGCACATGGTCAAGGTTTCCCAAATGAATCAGTGTTTTCCCACAAATATTCACATTTCCTATTACACTGTAAAGAGACCTAAGATCTTATTTTTAAATGTGATAATAGTTCCTCATAGGTCTCTAACATCACCTTGTTGTCTTATAATTCCTGTAGTAATTCCTCTGCTGAAATAGCTATCTATTGTACAGCTAAGTGTGAGAATAATTAGTGGAGGGAAGAAAACACTGTATGGCTCTTATATTGAAGTTCCACTTAATTGACACTGGAATTCTAAATATTGACATGAACAACACACAGACACTTGGTTTTCAGGCCTACACCCTCAGAACTTTAGTTTGCTTTTGCAATTTTTATAAAACAATAAATTTAAGAAGTAAATTCTTATATATTAAAACCTAGACTGGCCCCAGAAAATTTCATGACCAATGGTTGTCTATCCAAAAGGAGTGAGTGGGTGCTAGGGGAACTCACACAACCATTATGTCTTCCTAATCAGCTGAATTCCATCAGAAGAAATGTGTTTCTTCAGGACCTGAAGGCTCCTGTTAAAAAATGGTCATTGCCTTTTATATATCTGAGCCATCTAAGATGTAGTGTAGACCTTGTCTTTAATTTAGGACACATATGCAGCCATAGACTTTGAAAAGAAAAAGCAAACTTATTGTCATCAATTATGACTCATAGCAACCCTATGGACAGTGTAGAACTGACCCTGTGGGTTTCTGAGGCTACTGCTGTTTATGGGAACAGAAAGCCTCATCTTTTTTCCCCCGTTGAGTGGTTGATGTGCTCAAACTGCTGAGCTTATGGTTAGTATCCTGACTCAGTACCCACTATGCCACCAGGGTTCACTGAATTTTCATAGTACATCAGTTTTTCTACAAGTCACATTAGCGCAATTTAAAGTTGTGGTACATACATAATCTGGTGTCAACTTGAGAAGGGTTTGAGTCTAGCCTATCAATTAGGTTGCAGCTGGATGACCTTATTTGGAGGTGCCACGGACATAAATAGCTCACTGGCACCACAGACATAAATTGCTCACTGGAGGCCAGATACACACATCCTCTCTCTGCTTCATCTTCTTGCTGACAAGACACATGGAGCTACACTAGATCCTTGAAGCTGGAGGAGCCATGTGAAGGCCACAGCCAGCACTGAGATGCTTGCACTGCCACTGGATCCACAAGACTTCCCAGCCACTGGCCCGTGATCTTCCTGCATTCGGTGTCATTGCATGATTTGTGTGAGTCAGAAGAGGAATTTATAGATTGGTATCGGACATATGGGCTAATATTGGACTTATGGACTTGATCTGGACTGGGCTGGAATGTTTTCTCAATATACAATTGCTCTTTTATATAAAGCTCTTTCTTATACACATGAGTGTCTGTGAATTTCTCTATTCACCCAGACTAACACAGAGTGTATAATTTATTGCATTTACATATATTCGTTTGTTTTATATATTATATTATTTACAAGTATTTGTTTCTTTATAACATTTTAGAACTCATAAAATGCTTATTTATAGTATAGAAATATTATAGAATAGTTTTCAAATTTGCATGCATATTTAAAAAGGTAAGGAGAGATATGAGGAAATGTTCAGATAGCAGAAGATAGGGGTAG
>NW_022103924.1:2507275-2534066 GCF_000313985.2 Echinops telfairi
GGAAAAATGAGGATCTAATGTCGGGGGTTTGAGTGGAGAGAAAATGTTTTGAGGATGATGTACAAATGCGCTTTACACAATTGATGTGTGTATGGATTGCGATAATAGTTGTATGAGCCCCTAATAAAATGTTTAATTAAAAAAAAAGAAAAGAAAAGGGGAACCGATTAAAAAAAAAGAAAGAAAATACATGCATTTAATAACTAAAATTAGTCAGAACTGGACCAATAAGTGACAACACGATAAATACAGACAAGATTGAGTTCATCAAGGATTTCATCTTGTCAAGGATTTTATCCACAACCAATGTTCATGAAAGCAGCGGTCAAGAAATCAAACAATGCATTAGATAAATAAGCTGTACAAGATCATCTCTTTAAAGTGTTAAAAAGCAAGGAGGTCATTGAGTGTGCCTGGCCCAAGTCATGGTATTTTCAATCACCTTATATACATATGAATGTTATCAATTAAATAAGGAAGATCAAAGAAGAATTGAATTATGGTGCTGACAACGAATATTGAAAGTACTATGGACAAACAGATCTGTCTTGGAAGAAGTATAGCCAGAGTGCTCCTTGGAAGTGAGGATGACTGGAACTCACATACTTTGGACATGTTATCAGGAGCGATCAGTCCCTGGAAATGGGCATCATGTTTGGTAAAGTAGAAGGGAAAAAGAGGAAGACTGTTGATGAGGTGGATCGACACAGTGGCTGCATCAGTGGGATCAAACATACCATTGTGAGAATGGTGTAGGACTGCGGTGAGTGCTTTGTTCTGTTGTACATAAATTTGCTATAAGGCAGAACTGACTCGATGGCACTTAACAATAGCAGCAACATGTGGCTATTTCCTAGGAAAATGTAAAGAACCCTTTCATTGTGTTAGAAAATTCCCTTTAATCACATCACATACGCACCTGGAAGTAAGCTCTTTTAAGCTTCTGTCAACATCAGTGAGGTTTTTCTGCCCTTCAACATCATCTAAGTACAAATATGATACTACAATATGTTCTCTTTTGTAGATGGTTTCTTTAGCTTAACATCTTTTTTAAATATTCCATCCTATATGTACTTGTTACTTGTACCTGCAGTTGTGTGTTTTGTTTTATTGTTGAGTAATATTCTATTGCATGATATACCATAATTACGAATTATCTTATTAGTCACTGTGTGGGGCAAATTGTGAGCACAGTAACTCAATAGTGGTTTTGCATTGGGCTGCTAATGACAAAGCTGGCAGTTTGAAGACACTAACAGATTCTCAGGGGGAAAGACATGGCTTTCTATTCTCATAAAGAGATACAGTTTTAGAAACTCTAGGCAGTTCTAATCTTCCTATAGGATCACTATGAGTTAGAATCAACTTGATGGCAGTGGGTTTGTCCGTCTGTCTGTTTTTGTTTGAGTGGCATTGGTATGATTTAACCACTTACAAAATTGTGCTAATAAAGCCAACACATTAACAGACATGATTCCATTTTCCAAGTCAACAAGAAAAGTTGGTATAAAAAATCAGGACAAGTACTTTAGAACAGTCATTTGATTAAAGTTTTAACAATCATGCTTCCTTGACATAAGACAATACACATAAGAGAATTCTCTACAACTACATAATTTAATTGTCAATCTAAACCAGGCCTTCTTCAGACAACTTCTGAAGGAGGTGCTGGTAATTGTTTGAGCAGGTTTGGGTCTGGTTTCCACATGTCCAGTGAGTTACAACAGTCCCCATGGGTTAGAGTGAATGTTGACACACATTTTGTCCAAACCATATACTCATCACCTTGAAAAACTGAAATTAGTACTTTAATTTCATTAAACATGCACTTTATTTCAGCACATTGCTGTCAAAATGGTTTGGTTGTGAAATTTTAAAGTGTCACTGGAGAGAAGAAATCCTGGTGGCACAGCAATTGAAGCATTTGGCTGTTAGCTCAGAGGTTGGTTATTCTAGCCGAGCAGCTTTGGGAGAAAGAAAGATGTGGTGGTTTATTTTCACAAAAATGCACAGTCTATGCAACCTAATGGGGTTGTTCTACTCTGTCCTATAGGGTCATGATGAGTTGAAATTCAACTGGACTGAAATGGATTTTGTTCTGAGCCAGAGAAGACCACCAACAAATAATGAAAGAGTATAGCAGATAGTAAATTGCAGTCAATGTAACAAGAGTATTCTTGTTATGTCTCTCTATTTACTCAGCAGCCAAACAACTCAAAATTTCTCGCTGGCCCCCATACACGAGGGGACTTCAACAATTTGGTAGAAAATGGAGTGAAATGTTAGTGAAATTATCCACAAACATTTTGAAGCCCCATATGTCATATGCAGTGAATCATTTTCCACATTCCCCAAGGACCATGAAGACTAGAAGCCTCCAGTCTGTGGCTCTTGCAGCTGTAGCACAGGCCACAGCACAGCTGGATGGTACAGCAAGGAGGTGTCTGAAGGAAGCAGTATCACATCCTGCTTTCCCTCCATTTCAAACCAAAAGAGGTTGCCACAGCCAGGCCCTGGTTTCTGAGAATTTTGCATTACACAGGCCCTGGTTTCTGAGAATTTTGCATTATCAGTGACAGCCTATGCTTTTTCTGAAAGGAAGGTGTTAGTTAGTTCTCATCTGTAAGACTGAAGTAATCTCATGTAACAGGAGAAACCCAATTAACTGCCATAAGTTACAAAAACTCCTAGTAGAGCCCAGGAAGAAGGTAGAAGTATAAAGCAAAGGGCAAGACGCAAACACACTGGTTAGGGCTTTAAAAAAAAACAAAAAAACCAAAAAAACATTTTATTATGGTTTGAATTCAAGTTAACAGAACAAATTAGCTTTCCTTTCAACAAACTGAACACATTGTGTTTGGTGACATTAGTTGTAATGCATACTTCCTCTCTGCATTCAACATTTTCATCTAACCTTCTTTATTGCCCCATCTTGCCTCCTCATCTTTATTTTGGACAAGTCCTGCTCTTCTAGCCTCATATGATTAATTGCTCTGAGGCGAACATTTCTCATAGTTCTAGTATTATTTACTCTATAAGCCTGTCTATTGTTTGGCTGAAAGCTGACCACTTCAGTTTATTGTAATGAAAGCATTAATATTGTTTTCTCATTAAAAATGGAATATCTACAACCAATGTTAAACCATATGGAACTCCAGTATAATGAAGCTGTCCAAGACAAGTGGGAAGTGGGATCATCCTATATAAAGGATGCCAAAGAACAAACAAATCAATCTTAGAAAAAATAAAACCAGAAGCAAGATAAATGACAATGCTCCTATTTTGTTATTTTGGATGCCCTATCAGGAAAGACTAATCACTAAAAGAAACATCACATTTTGCCAAGTGCAGAGTCATTGAATTTGAGGGATGCCCTCAGTGAGATGGATTGACACAACAGCCACAACACTGGATTCAAATCATATTTAATAATTATGAAGATGGTGAAGACTGGGCAGGATTTTGTTCAGCTGTACATACGGTCACCATGAATCAGAGTGGATTCAGCAGCAATTAACAATAACAGCAACACATAAAGGAGAGATTAGAACAAAGAAAAAATATCCTCTCCCATGTTTTCTAGAGTACTCCTTGAAAAGAAGCTATAAAAATTGTCCCCTCCTAAGATTTAAAGGCAACAGAGATAAATGCTGTTGCATACACAATCCTGTAATAACAAAATCTATGAGTGGTTATCTAGATTGATGATCATGTTAAACAAGTATGGGAGGGGACTCTTTTCATGAATAAATTTGACAGAGGATATTTCTCAAGATGTAGTTATAGGTGCTACAAATATATCCATGAACAGAGTAGAGCATACAGTGGGCAAAGTTATGTAGACTTCTCAGATATAACCTAACACCATCAGAAAATGAGTCACTGGATCCAGGGGCTTACACCATGTCCCACGGTCTCAGCAGACACGAAGATCAACTGCCATTACATAGTTCATAAAGACAATGTTCTACACCCTACATTTGTGGGTAGTGACTGAGGTCTTTAAAGTTTGTGCCCAACCCTCTGAGATGCAATTATTGGTCTCTCCCTATCCAGAGATAAGAAGACAATAAAATATATGGAAACTATTAATTCAATGGAATAACAAACCATGTGAACTTCAGCTCCATGACCCTGAGGCCAGCAGAACTAGATGGTGCCAGGCTACCACCATTAAAATACTGTGAAAGGGATCATATTAGAAGGTCCTGGATAGATGGGAGGAAAATGTGGAACAAAACTCGATTTCACAAAAAAGACTAGGTTTAGTGATGACATCCAAACTGGTGGGACTCCTGAGACTATGGCCCTAAGTCCCTTTTCAGGCCCAGAATTGAACTCACACCTGTGGCTCAATGTTCAGCAAAACAATAGAGAAGCCATGGTAGTTCTGTCAGGTAAGTGTTAGACTGCTAACCAAAAGGTCAACAGCTCAACACCACCACCAGCTCTATGGGAGAAGGATGAGGCTTTATAGTCTTGTAGTTACAGTTTCAGAAATAGACTTGGGAAGTTCTTTCCTGCCCTATCAGGTTACTATAAATTAGACTCAATTTGATAACAGTGAGTTTGGTATTTCTCTTTTCTCTTTTCCTCTCCCATAGCAAATTCCTTGGTGGTAGAAGCATTGTGTTAGTCCAGGTAGACTAAAGAATCAAATCCAGAGAGGGTCATATGTGTGTAAGAGAGTGTTATATACCAAAGAGCAATTATATATTAAGAAAACATCTCAGCCCAGTCTAGATCAAGTACATAAATCTGATATTCACCCATATGTCCAATACCAGTCTATAAATTCCTCTTCAGATTAATGCAACACATGCAATGACACTGAATACAGTGAGATCACAGGCCAGTGAGTGGAAAGTCTTGAGGATCCAGTGGTGGTGGAAGCATATTAGCACTGGTGTGGATCTCCATGTGGCTCCTCCAGCTCCAAGGCTCGGGCTGCCATCAGCATAGCTCCATGTGACTTGTCAACAGGAATGTCTCACAGGGAGATGAAGCAGAGAGTGTCTGGCTTTCAGTGAGCTATTTATCTCCTTCTCGCCTCCAAATGAGGTCATCAAGCTGTGACCTGATTGACAGGCTAGACTCCAGCCCTTCTTCACACATTGACAGGAGTTTATGTAACTACCACAAGCATGTTACAAGTTCAACTGCTAACCAAAAAAGTTGGAGGTTCAAGCCCACTCAGAGATTCCTCAAAAGAAAGGTCTGGTAATCTATTTCTAAAAAATTAGCCATTGTACTCTAACAAACGTGGAGTAACTATCCATCACAGTCTACTCAATGGCAGTGTCCCACAAACCTGCTCCTCTCTCACACACCAATACCTTTTATACATGCTCATACTTTCCCTTCCTCTAAATACTCATCCTATTTGTGCTCACATGACTAACTCCTTGACTTTCAAGAATCGGACCATGTCTTATTTCATCTGGAAGACAACTTCCAGCTAGCTTCCTCTTGCTCATCTCCACTGTCCACCTGGTCAAAGATCAATGTCCCTCCTTGTGCCTCCCTGTACCCATGGTCCTACCTATGGTAAAACCCTCTGTTCCAGTCCTTCCTCACACAGTTCTAAAGTAGATGAGTGTCTTGCCAGATATCTCAGAGCAAGAGCTTCTTCAGGGCTGACTGAGACTGGGGCTTGTTTGTTTATGTGTTCTTGGGATCGCACACAGAGTCTGGCACAAAGTGGAGACATTCAGGAAGTTTTTGGTGAATGAAGGAAATTTAATCATGGCTATTAACCAATTTTCTGTATACTGAAGCTCAAAGAACTGAATTTATTTCATTCCAAGATTCACCTCTCATTTAACTTTCAGGGTCAGATTTCATTCTATACTTGAAATGACATCTGCTAATATGCTTTCTAGTTTGAACTGTGATTTTGTGAATATTGCCCAAATCTCTCTGGTCAATCAATTAATGCTATTCAGAGAGTAATCACCACACCCAAGCATTATTAAATGTATCTAATGTTAAATTTATCTAAGACAGAGTTACTTATAGACCAGGAATGAGACGGGTTTTCCCCCTCCCTTCAGCTAAGACTTCTCTGAGTTTCTATTTGGTGCTGTATCAAGAGACACTGAGAGACGAGACCAGAAACGAAAAGCTACACCATCCTGGTCTAAAAGATTTGGACAGACACGGATGTTTTGGAAGACAAGAGAATCCGCACACAAAAGAATTTGGGAAGTGATAACTTGCACCAAAATGTGTTTTGAAGACACACTTGGAGCTCAGGGAGTAAAATTAGGTAAAACTTACTAGAAGAAGACATATTAGACACGGGGCTTCAACTAAAATAAAGAGACATGCAAACACTCTGGGGGAAAAAGCTAAATCCGACTATTTAGATAAGAAAAGCATAAAAACAAAATGCCATATTCTGGTTGAATTCCCACCTCTTAAGAGGTGCTCCCTTAAGAGGTACTCCACATAAGAAAAAAAAAAACTTTAAAATTTGCATCCACTTTTTAAACGAGTCCAAGCTAGAACAAATATTTCATGACTCTCTCTAAGTCAGCCATGCGGATTTCTGCCTCCAACCAATGCCAGGAATCCTTGTGGCTACTTTCGACGTTCAACCAGCTTCTGAAAAAGAATGGGAGAGGGCTGTGACAGAAACTGGGCTCCAGAAAGGTAGCTGTGGCCACAACACTGGACCCCAGCCCAAAGAAGGTGACTTGGCAGTGAAACAGGCAGTTTTCACAATGGCTTCACCTCTCCTGCCCAGTTTAAGAAAGACATTTTCAATGGCAAGGAATTACAATGGAGTTGGAGTTATTTTCTCCAGATAGTTGAATGATGCTGAAAATGAAAACTGAAATCCAATGGAATGCTGCCGTTCTCCACCAGAGGCTCTGAGAAGAGGCAACCCTGCTCTAGGAATCACCAGGCCATTGGATAAAGAAAAGACTAACCTGAATATAAAAGTTAAAGGATGGAGACTTACTAAATTCCAGTTTAATTGGTATTAGACTGTTGGTGAGAGGAAAAGGCATGTACCCTGTGGCAGACACAACTGTCTTTAAGCCAAGTAGTGTTTGGAAATCAAGAGATTTAGCTCTCTGGATATTTTCAAGGACAATGGCAAAATATCACCAGAAGGCATTCTGATGAAGACATCAAGAGGGAGAGAGCCTGTGATCGGCTGCCAACTACAAGGAGGAGGTATTGACCAGCGATGGGGTCATTTAGCCATCTAGACAACCACAGAAGATCTACTACCAGTACAGTAGTACGGTGCATGCAACACTGCTGTTGGTTGCACTGGGGTCGATTCCAATCCAACTGTGCGGAGTAGAACTGCTCCATAGGGGCTTCAAGGCTGTGACCTTTCGGAAATCAATGGCCAGGCCTGTCTTCTGGCAGAGTTCTGCCTTGGGTTCAAACCTCTTACACCACGTTAGCTAGTAGTTAAGCTAGTAACCATTTGCACTACCCAAAGACTCCACATTAGAATATCTATTCTTATATTTGCGTAGGTGACCTCATGCAAAACTAAACCAAATGTTGCCTTGCCTCCAGCATCCTCATAATTGATTACGGATCAGATGGTTGTGATCTGAAGGTAGTCATTAGCTGGTTTTCAAAGGTAGGCTATCAGGCCTTTCTTCCTAGGCCATCTTAATCTGGAAGCTCCACTTAAAACCTGCTCAGGATCATAGCAACATATAAGCCTTCACTGATAAATGGGTAGTGACTGTGCTGGGAATAAAACTGCGATCTGCCCATCAGCCCCAATGAAAAGTAAGAATTATACCTCTGAACAACCAATACCTCACATATACTTATATGTTTGGCCCAATAATGTTTGAGTTAGTAGTATTGGACCAATGTCCATTTCCTGGCTTTAATACTATACTATGGTCATGCAAGATGTTGTACTTGGGGGAGGTACAGGAACTCAATACAATGCTCTTTTTTCCCCTAAGTTTCATAGAAGTATTAAATTATTTCAAAATAAAAGTTAAAATAACTTTTTTAAGTAATGTGTAGGATATTGTGTTAAACTGGGCTCTGTAGCAAAGCAAAACCAGTGACGTTTTATGGGTATGTGGATAGAGTTAGTTCAAGAAATGGCTCATACTGTTGCCTAGTCAGGTTCAAGTCCATGAGTCAGATGTAAGCTAGAGGCTTCTCCTGACTTCTGCAGGGGCTGACCACCACAGGCTGGTGGATGCAAGGCAGAATGAATCCTAGATTTGCTGAATAAATCCAAGGTCAGAAGTCCACTGACGGTTTGTGAGATTGGCAGATCATATAACAGCAGGTCAACAAATCAAATACAGGATCCAGAGCCAGCGGTAGAAGTGAGCTAGCTTCCACACACTGTCAGTCTGTTCTAAGAGCAGGATACACTCCAAATGAAACCTGCCTCAATTGTATCAATACGTTGACCAGATCTAGAAGGTGGTTCTCCACCCTATTCACCCCACAACTGTTTGCTTCACAAAAGATTCAATCATGCTGTTGACCACACCGTGTTGGATCATATTGTGTTCATCTGGAAACAAATCCATAGAAACTCATGTATAAGAGAGAGTTGTATGTAAAGATTAAGTGTGCCTCAAGAAAACATCCCAACCCAGTGCTGCCCAAGCCCACAAGTCCAACATTAACCCATCAACCCATATGTCCAACACCAATTCACAAAATCCTCCACCTCACAAAAAAGATGTAATGATGCCGACTGCAGGAGGAAAGCCAAGTCAGTGAATGTGTAAGCAACTCAGTGTTGGCAGGGGTCTCCACAAGGCTGCTCCAGCACCCAGGGCTGCATCGGGGTAGGTCCATGTGGCTTCTCCTTGGGGATATCTTGCAGGAAGTGAGCCTTGCCAGCTGAAGCAGGGAACCGCTAAGGCAACTGCACCCTGGTTCGACCATCACAAAGCAAGAGACCCAAGAACTAGAAAGGTGAGGCCTACCGAGCTATTTAACCCTCCGCCTACCAATTAACCCCACATGTGTTTATCGGCCAGGTTGGCACAATAAACTAACTACCTCACATATCATGGGAGAATCCTGGTCCACCCAAGTTGAGGTAAAACAACCATCACAGATACAATCTTCACTTTGTTCTGCTGAAAATTTAATTTCTCAAAAGACAAAAGGTGTGACAAGATGACCACCTACTGTACACTAATTTTGACAAGCAAGAGAGAATGGTTTGGTAAGTCACGGGCATTAGACCATTGGGAAGAAAAGGACATATCATTTTAAATTAAACTGATACAAACAAAGGAGAGGTTTCAGAAGAGCTCTAGGTATTTAATTCGACTTTTACAAACATCAGCATTTGCTTTTTCCCCAAGCCCAAGAACATGATTGTTTTTTTAATTTAATGGTTTAGGAAATAGAACCATAAGGAAAAAGTAGGCAGATTCTATAGTATGAAACTTTAGATGGAAAGACAACTCAGAGGAATGGAAAATTATCAGTTGTGAGATTCTTACTCTGCAACTGAAAACAATTTTGATAAGAAAGATGCGAGTGGGGGACATCGAAAGAACCTAGTGCAAATAAGTTCAGATTTATAAACAACCATAAAAATATGGAAATACAGGATAAATTTAACAGAGAAGGGATTCTCAATCACTTTCAGCCAATGAACCTCTTCTTTTTTGAAGGAGCACTAAACAAAGTTTATTTTACAAAACTAATTAGAGCTCACCTCCTCATAGGAGTGGCAGATGGGCAGGGAGGAGATATTGCATTCACTTAGTCCCCATGGTAAAGCCTGCAACAACTTACCAACATTCATGTCCTTGACTTCCAACGTACATGACTAGGCTACATTTCTCAGCTCCCCTTGCAGGTATATGGAGTTGTGTATTTGAATTATAGCCAAAGGAATTGTATCACATCCAAGCCCATAAAAGCTTTCTTCCAGGTTATTTTTCCTTCCAAGCTAACTGGAGTGATAATGTCCTTGGTGACTGTATGAATTGAAACTACTTGACATGGCTCTTCTATCCATAGTCTTGCAACTTGCACCAAATGATTGGGTGGAAAAAGGCAAATAGTATGCCTGAAACCTCCATAATCATGAGTACTGTCTGAGTTGTGTGTGGCCATTGCAACATATCATCAAATCCAGCTGAGAAGTAGAGTGATATGGGAGGGATAATTGGTCTGCATAAAGAAAGATGGAGGTTAGAGGCAAATTTGACTTCCGCCTCTTGAGAATCATCCTTGAGCAGATGTAGAGTTGGCTTCCTCGCCTTACCAATGCTAAAAAGAAGTCAGATGTGGCCTCCGTGCTATTCATTCAGCAACTTTGGAAACCATATGTTAGGTACTGCGTCTTCATCTGAGCTCAGAATAATCAAGTGGAGGAAGGCTGCTCTGCTGTCCTGTAGATCATCCAGAACCATCAGGTGAAAGAAATAAACTTCCATATTGTTGCCATCACATGTTTGGGTACGTGCGTTACCACAGCCTATTTAAGGTTTTGTGTCAACTTGACAGGGCCAGGGTCCTCTGGATCCTGGTTTTGCAGTTAATATCTAGTAATCTCCTGGGATAGGATCTCTTTGGGGTGTGATGTGTTTCAAATATAAGTGGATGATGTGGGAAACTTGCAACATTTTTGCTAAGTTGAGATCCTGCATCTGGCTCATGACCTCCAGTGTTTTGGCCTTGAGCCAGTGACTTGCCATATTGCCTGGTGATCCTGGGAATCAGAAGCTTGCCATGTTACCTACTGAACTAGGATTCATTCTATTTTAGAGCCAGAAGCCTGTTCTATGACCTGACAATCTTTGGTTCATCAGCTCCTGCAACTACTCAAGTCAAGAGACACATCAAACTTGGCATTTTGCCCGCCAACTTTGAATTTGTCTGCCTCTACAGTTGTGTAAGTTATTTCCTTGATATAAACCTCTATACAGCTATATAGGCCCTCGTGGCAATGTCAGGTAAGCATTGGGTTGCTAACCTCAAAATCATTGGTTCAAACCCACCAACTGCTCTGAGGAAGAAAGAAGAGGTTATCTGCTCCTATGAAGCTTTACCATCTACAGTTGCTCTGAGTTGGAATCAACTTGATGGCAGTGAATTTGGTTTGGGTGTCTACATATGCAAAAATGAGCCCTGGTGGTATAGTGGCTGCCGACTGTAAGGAAGAAATTTGAAGCAGTTTGATGTAGTTCAGATTTAAAGCCTCATAAGCCCTAGGGAAAACTTCTGCTCTCTGCTTGCAGGGTCTATTGATGGGAATCGACTCAGTGGCAGTAGGTATAAGTATATGTGTTGGTCTGGGTAGACTAGAGAAACAAATTCATGGAGACTCATATGTGAATAAGAAAGAGGTTTATATACAAGAGCAGTTGAATATTGAGAAATATCCAGCCCAGTCCAGATCAAGTCCATGTCCGATACCAATCCATAAAATCCTCTTCAGACTCACGCAACACATGCAGTGATGCCTAATGCAGGAAGATCACAGACCAGTGGGTATAAAGTCAGTGGTGTGGCAGTAGAAGCATATCAGCACTGCCAGGGGTCTCCATGTGACTCCTCCAGTTCCTAGGGCTTCATCACGGTAGGTCCATGTGGCTCTCACTCAGGGATGTCTCACACGAAGTGAGTTGAGAGAAAGTCTCCAAAGGAGTGAGCAGAGACAGAGAAGTGTCTCTCACCTCCAAGAAGGAAAAAATAGAAGTTGCCAGTATTTTCAGGAGAAGGCCATGCCCACACAGAGGCCTCATTGGCTATGACCCAAATGACAGACTAGACTCTACCCCTTCACTCTTAATCCTATCAAGGCCCAAATTGACACCAGATTATGTAACTACCACACTACATATACATAAACAGATGTCACTGGTTTTGCTTCTCTAGAGCAGAACATTCTTCATAATGCTATCCGTCATTTGTTATGACCTACCTAATCAAATGCCTTTATGTAGTCAGTAAAACACAGGTAAACATCTTGCAGAATTTTCCATCTGCAAATATTTTGCAGCTTTATTCCTCAATCCAGCTCCTTCTGAATCTATCTTGACTATCTGGACGTTCCCTATTGATGAAGGCTGTAGCCATTTTTTAAATTATCTTTAGTAAAATTTCACTTCCATGTCATATTAGTAATATTACTTAATTTCTGCATTCCATTGGATCCTTTTCTAATGGAAACAAATAACAATCTCTTCTAGTTGATTAGCCAGGTAGCTATCTTCCAAATATCTTTGCATAGACTAATGAGTGTTTCCAGGGCTGCATTAATTATTTGAAACATTTCAATTGATAGTCCTTCAATTCTTGGAGGTTTATTTCTGGCTAATTCCTTCATCTTTCAGTATTATCTGGAACTTCATCTTTCAGTATTATCAATTCTTGATAGCTGTCTCTTGAAATGATTGAATATTGGCCAGTTCTTTTGGGTGCAGTGACTCTGTATATTCCTTTCATTTTTTTATTGTGTTTTTGGTAAATGGTTTAAGGAGCAAATTAGGTTCCCATTTGACAATTTCTGCACAATTTTTCCTGTGGCATTAGTTACATTTTCACAATGCATCAGTATTCTCTTTGTTTTCTGATTGCTCAATTTCCTCTCCCTGTCTCCTTGTCATCTCATCTTTGCTTAAGCGTAAATATTGACTTTTGGAGTAATATACTTACAGTTAATAGTCTATTTTCTGTGCTAATCTGTTGCTTTGATAAAAGGCAATTGCAGGGTACAGTTTCAGTTCAAAATTAAAAGAGATTTTAGAGAGTCCTCTGCTCTCAACTGGTTCTCTCTTTTTAATGCTCCCTGGGTCCTGGGTCATTCAGTTTTTGTCCATAGAATTCTTCAATATTTCAGCTCAGGCTTGAAGTTTTTCTTCAGTTTTATTTCAGCTTGAAAAATCCTAAGCATGTTTTTCCCTTTGTGTTTTTTTTTAATTCAATACTTTTATTGGGACCTCTTGCGTCTGTTATCACAATCCATACAATCATCTATTGTGTCAAGCACATTTGTACATTTGTTGCCATCATCATACTCAAAACATTTTCTTTCTACTTAAGCCCTTGGTAACAGCTGCTTTACCACTTGTGTTAGAATGGCTGACCTGTATTGTGGGACCACCTTTTATTATCTTCTAATCAGTTCCTTTATGCCATCATTTCTTCCTGTTCCTTTGAATACTATCCGTTTAAGGAAAGTATTCAGTCTCCTCTGATAGTCATTTTAGCCTGTTCGTTCTTTCCTGCCCTTTCAATGACTTTTTGCTTTCTTCACTCCACAACTTTTCAGGTCTTCAGTAATCAGTGCATCAAATTTATTCTTAAGATGGTCTCTAAATCCGGGCTATATATATATATTTCATGGATTCACCTTAATTTTCTTCATCTTCAACTTGAACTTGCATATGAGCAGTGAGTGACTCAATATGCTACAAACAGACTGAGAATGAAGAAGACTTGAAGCATTTCCTGAGGAAGAGCAAAGACTAAAGCCTTTACTGTGTATTACCTCCTTACATAAAGAAAACAAAAATCTTCACACCTGGACCGATAAACATCATGATAAACAGTTAAATGTTGCAGTTGTCAAGGATTTCATTGTACTCAGATAAGCAATAAATTCTCAGGGAAGCAGCAATTGAAAAACCAAACAACATATTGCATTGGAGAAAATCTAATCAAAGGCCTCGTTAATATCTTCAAAAGCAGAGATCCCATGATGACTAAGGTGGGCCCAATCCATGCAGTGGTCTTTTCAATTGTCTCATATACATGGAAAAACTGGACAATGGGGGGAAAAGACTACAAAAGAGGTACTGAGAATTTGAATTATAGTACTGGCCAATAATATTGAATATACCATGAATTTCCAAAAGAAGGAACAAATCTCTCTTGGAAGAAGTACAACCAGAATTCTCCTTAGAATAGAAGACTGAGAGACCTTTTCTCACACCTTTTGGACATATTATTGGCCAGGCCAATCCCTGAAGAAAAACACCATGCTTCATAAATTGAGGGTCAGGAAAAAAATAGGAAGACCTTCAACAAGAGGACCCAATGGCTGGAACAATGAGTTCGAGCATACCTGCTAATGTGAGGGTGGCTGAGGACTAAGCAAAATTTGCATTCCATTATACATAGGGTCATATGAGTTATAACCAACATGACAGTTCCCAACAATAAACAACAAATACAAGGTTACAAAATACACTAGCCAAATCAAACCTACTGCCATCAAGTCAGTTATAATTCATAGGTTTTCTGAGGCTGTAAACCTTTATAGGAGCAGATAGTCTCACTTTTCTCCTGTGGAGAGTCTGGTGGGTTTAAACTGCTGATCAACACTTATCTGACAGTGGATCCTCAAAAAATAAAAAATAAAAACTTTAAATGCAGGTGCAGGTATCCCTGCAGCATCTTTTCTCTGTCTAGTCTGCACTTCTGGGGTCTCTCTCAGGCCAGAGGATGGCTGTGTTTTCTCAGAAGTCTGTCTTGCATAGGATCTAAGAGTTTATGCTGGCATTGGCCATGGCAGAAAACAACAGAGTCAACTACAGGATTTTCCATGTGGAAGACCGTACTCAGGAGATGATGAGACCAATCTACGTACTGACATCACCAACAAGTAAGCACAACAAAGATTCTGAGAAGGTACAGAGGACTTGGAAGAGAAGCCACCACAGACCTGAAAAATGATGCTCAAGAGAAGGAGACGCCTTTCTTTTTGGTGGCCAGATCATTCATTGGAACAGCACAACTTGGAGTAAAAGGATATGTACCCTCTCCATCTGATCCTTTAAGGACATGTGAAGGGATTGTCAAATTGTATTAATTTCATTGAGAAATCAGGCAAGATTCTTAGAGAAATCCCAAATCCATGGGCCCTGATGTGATGCAATTAAGATAAAAAACTACCATTTACCTTTTTCTAAATATTCCTATTGGTGTTTTTCTACAATAATCATAATGTATCTTTGGGGGACACCTTCTTAATTACCGCCTTCTTCCCATTTCTCCTCCCCTCAAACTCCCGCAATAGTTTTAGTTCATATCTAAAACCAAACCTACTGCCATTAAATTCATTCTGATTCCCAGTGACCCAATTGGACCACATAGGCTATAGCTCTTTTTACCAGCCAAGATTAGTTGACAGTAAGGACAGAGTCATTGGTCCATGGCAACACCTTTCCTCAGCCAGTAGCCAAATATCTCTCAAGTCCTCAGCCTCTATGACTCCATGGACTAGGAAGCCAGCCCCAGCCCACTCCTCTGCTTCACAGTCTCATATTCTTACCACTAGTCTAGATCTCAAACATGCCACACTGGTGGCTTTTCTTCCAATGATCCTGGGGGTTTTCTTTTTTCCTGCTCAGACAGCTCTTCTTTATAACCTGGTTACAGAGAAATGGATAGAAGAGCCATATGTTAGTATGGATAAATTGGAGAAACAAATCCACAGAAACTGATATCTGATATGTATAAGAGAGAGTTTTATATAAAGAGTCAGTGCACATCAAGAAAACATCCCAAACTTGTGCTGCCCAAGCCAACATGTCAAACATTAGCCCATATGTCCTACACAAATCCACAGTCCTCCTCCATCTCACAAAACACACACTATGACACTAACTGCAGGAGGAAAGCCCAGTCAGAGAATGTGTAAGCATCTCAGCACTGGCAGGGGTCTCCACACGGGTGCTCCAGCACCCAGGGCTGCATCAGGGTAGGTCCATGTGGCTTCTCCTCAGGGATGTCTTGCAGGAAGTGAGCCTTGCCAGCTGAAGCAGGGAACTGGCTAAGGCAGCTGCACCCTGGTCTGACCATGAGAACGCAAGAGACCCAAGAACTAGAAAGGCAAGGCTCACTGAGCCATTTATCTCTCCGCCCTTCAATTAACTCCACATGTGTTTATTGGCCAGGTTGGCATAATAAACTTTAAGTATCTCAAGCCAGATTAAGAAATATCACACTACCACAGGAAGACCACAGAAAAATTGATGCATTTGGGATCAGGTACTGGGGAAGGATATTGAAAATAGCATGGACTGCCAGGGAATGAACATATCTGTCTAGGAGGAAGTACAGCCAGAATGCTCCTTCAAAACAAGGATGGCAAAACTTTGTCTCACATACTTTGGACATGTTATTAGGAAAGACCAACCCCTGGAAAATTATACCATGCTTGGGAAAGTAAAGGGTCATCAAAACTGGGTTCACGCATAATAACAATGGTGAGGATGGAACTGGATGTTGTTTTGTTTTGTTTTGTTGTTCTTGGAGTCACTAGGGGTTGGAGCTGGCTCAATAGCACTTAACAACAGCTCTCTTAATAAAAAGGTTAGTGTTTCAAAGCCACCCATCTGTATCATGGAAGAAACACCTGACAACAGCTTCTATAGAGAGTATAGCCAAGAAAATCCATGAGGTCACCATGAGTTCAAATTAAATTGGACATCCCCTTACAGAAGGGTCACAAGGAAGAGAGGAGCCAGTCAGGGTGCAGTAAAGTACCGATGAAATGTACAACTTTCCTCTAGTTCTCTAATGCTTCCTCCCCCTCTCCCCCGCCACAACTATCATGACCCCAATTCTACCTTACAAATCTAGCTAGACCAGAGCAAGTACATGGGTACAGATCAGAGCTGGAAACACAGGGAATCCAGGACAGATAAACCCCTCGGGACCTATAATGAGAGTAGCTATACTAGGAGGGTGAAGGAATGGTGGAGGGAGAAAAGGTAAACCAATCACAATGATCTACATATAACACACCGCCCCCCCAGTCGTGCAGACAATAGAAAAGTAGGTAAAGGGAGACAGCAGTCAGTGTAAGACATGAAAAAAATTTTATAAAATATCAAGGGCTCATGAGGCAGGAAAGGGGAGGGGAGGAGAAAATAAGCTGATACCAAGTGCTCAAATACAAAATGTTTTTAAAATGATGGCAACATACATACAAGTGTGCTTGATGATCTAGAACAGTGGTTCTCAACTGTGGATTGCGACCCCTTCTGGGGACAAATGACCCTTTGACAGGGGTCGCCCAATTCATAACAGTAGCAAAATTACAGTTATGAAGTAGCAACGAAAATCATTTCATGGTTGGGCGGTGGGAGGGGGGGGTGTCACCACAACATGAGGAATTGTATTAAAGCGTTGCAGCATTAGGAAGGGTGAGAACCAATGATCTAGAGGAAAAGATTCTTTCTGAAGCAAAGCATGGCTAAGCATGAGATACTGACCAGCCGTTCTGATGTTAGCAGACTACTTCATGAGAGTTCATGGTTTGAGTGTGAACCTAAGATCTATAACCCTGGGATACCAAGAATGGAACACACTTGCTCAGGAACTAGGATTCCCCCCCACCATGGAGGCATTTGGCTAACAAAAGCTTTGTCTGTCACCGAAGTGTGCAAAGATAACCAAATTAGTTCAAGAACAAATTGGTCCAATTCCACTGTGGGTCATTGGGGTGATGACAGCTGTACTGGGGCTGACACCTTACATTCTGACTGAGGTGACTTGTTGAGGGACCTCCAGAAATTGGGTATAATCACAGAAGATGAGCCTAAAAAATTCTAACTGCTTGAACATCATGGTTCTCACTGGCACTATTTGCAATGATTTCTGTGGCACTAACACGACCACTGACACCGACTCTATGCTGCACCAGATCAGAGCCACCATTGGGCATTTGTGTTGGAAGGGTACTATGGATACCTGGCCCTGGTCATCTCCATATCCTATGGAACCAACTAGATTTTTATTCCAGAATGTCGACCAGATGCTGACTGGGAGGAATACCCTGTCACTGTCTCAGTGAGACAGAGACCCATAGTTCTTTTCTCAACATCATCATGGAATGTATCCAGGTAACCAAGAATGAGAAGACCATGAATGAGAAGAAATGTAATGAAGGCATGAAGCTGAGAGGCCAGAGCTTCATGAACAACTAGGAGGTATAAAAGCTTCTAGTTCATGTCAGACCTCCAGTGTCTAAAATGTTTTCACACATTTTGGCCATGATTAACATGGGGACCCCTACAGGCATGAACCCTGCAGTCTGCTCCATTGTGAGAATTGAACTTATCCAGAACAACCATGTGCTGCTTGTGCACGACAACTTCTAGGGCATGGCCAAGGGGTCAGATTGAGGAAGTTGGCTGGAGCTGTCAGGAGCTGGACTGAGCGAGGTGGTTCCAAACTTGAAGCTACAAGGACCTACCCAAGAAAAGCTCAGTGCAAACACAACAAAGTTGAACTTTCAGGGCCTTCTAATAAATGGGGGCAGTTTGAGGTTTACGCAGGAGGCCTGGAGCTAATGGAGGGCCAAAAGCAGTTTGACTAGCCTTTCATCTCACTGTTGGTCATTCCTGCTGTGGTATTCAACAATGTCCTTGGCTCAGAGAGTGATAACATCAGGCAATCAGAAGCAGGCACTATATAGTGGGTTGTAATCCTGGAGACAATGGGTGACTACTGTGGCTACCTGGAAACCATGGCAGCACTGGCAGCTGGGCTAATGCAGCCTACATCTTTGAGGAGACTTTCTTTATTCTGGACCATTTGGCAAAAGTTGAACATCGGATGCAAAGAGTGCGAAAAGGGTCCTAGGGTTATGAAATGAGAAGTGCCACGAGTGTGATACCACTGACTTCATTTTCAACCTGTGCTCTGTGGAGGGAAAAGGCATCTTCAATAGCAAGAAGAACATGCCCAAGTACATTTGGCAGGAATTTGCCACTAAGATGGGAGCCAAGGCTATGAACTGGATGTCCAGGACAATCAAAGAAAGTTATTATAATGAGTGGATCTTTAACCGACATTCCAGACTCAAGCTTTGTATTGGGATGAATGTCTAAGAAGGCCCTGGTTTGGGGGATCATATCCCCAAGGTATGGTGCCTGAAACTGAGGTCCATCCTGAAATTTTTAGCCAAGTATGAGATTCACTTGGACATCTCAAAGTGTGTCCACCAAAAGTACATCAATAGGAAGTGCTCTGGGGATGTTCCTATCTACACTTCTCTGACGTGAAGGGAAGAGATTATACAATCATGGTCTGCTCACCCATTTGTAGATACAAGTCAATATATCCTCAATGTTTTAGTTAATTTTTTCATTAGGTTTCCTTTTATTCTGAAACTGCAACTATGATCAGCTCTGGGAGTGGTGTATGGAAGCTCCTCATAGGCAGAATTTCTCATGATTCTTACCCCAGCTTTCTACTGTTACATAAGATTGAGCTCTAGTATCACTGATTGATTGCAGTTGTTCAGTTAGAATTCCCCTAAAAAATAACTTTATTTATTTGTGATAACAAAGAGTTTCGGTTCTTCTACTACTTATACTACAATAAAAAGCTATCACTACACTAGTAAGTGCCAACTGGTTGAAAATCAAAGCCCAGCATTCGGCTTATATATTATATTAGTATTTACTGTTTGTATGTTATAGCCCTATAAGTTTTTCAAGAATCCATGGTGATACCATGGGTTAAACACTGGGCTACTAACTGAAAAGTCAGTGGTTCAAACCTACTAGTAGCTCCATTGGAGAAAAATGAAGTTATCTGCCCTTGTCAAAACTTGTAGTCTGGGAAACCCTAAGGAGAATTTTTCTTCTGTCCTATACAGTCACCAGGAATCGGAATCAATTCAATGACAGTGACTTTGATTTTGTTTGGCTTGTTTGATTTGGTATCAACTTTCAAAAACTCAAACGGTCATAATCCACCCTGACATTAACGCCCAGAGTCAACATCTTAAATTATATTCATTAAATCATAAATTACATGTTTATTAAAATTTCTGAAACTAGGAAGGATACCAAATCCAAAATTATCCCAAAATAAACTAAAGGAACAACCAAGATGAAGGTAAAAAAAATTCAATATTTTGTCAAGTTTATATTCTTGTTTATATATATAAGTGACTTTTTTTACCTAAGAAAATTATAATTATAATTATTTTGTAAATTTAGTAAATTATTTACAAATCATTCAATAAGGATGATACATAATATGAAAATATGTTCTTTTCAAAAGGTTAATTTATTCCTAGATCTCTTCTAATTCCATGAACTTCAATTTTCAGTGTTCTTAAAATAAAACTTTGCATTTTATTTTTCTTAATCCTCTAAGCAGAGATTCTTAAAAAGCAAAAATCCCATTTATGCTAAACCACCAGCTCCAAAACTAATAATTCACAGGATGCTATTTCACAAGGATTAATGGGTATATGAACAACATAGGTGGTTCAGTGGTACAATTCTCACCTTTCATGTATGAGACCTGGGTTCAAATCCTGACCACTGTGCCTCTGGAGCAGCACTAACTATCTATCAGGTGACACTTTCAAGTTCCTGTGATGCTGAGCAGGTTTCAGCAGGTCTCCCAGACTAAGACAGACTAGGAAGAAAGGTATGGTGAAAATCAATCAATGGATCACAACAATCTGATCCACACTGATCGTGAGGATGGTGTGGGACTGAGCAGCATTTGTTCTTTTGTGCAGACAGTCCCCATGAGTGGTGCTGGGGATGGAAGGCCTGGTTCAATGGTAGTTAATAACAAGTATCACATAAAAAAAGTGTTCCACAGTCAAGTTGATTGGGAATGCCTAGGTCAAACTTGTTTTCAAATATCATTTCTTTTTGGCTTCCCAAAGTCTTTGCATATGCTTAAATGTACTACTGTGAATGAAGGGGCTATAGTAGGGTTCCAATCTACAACTTTTGAGCCAAATCTGACTCAATGCCTATAGTTTGAATGCAGTTCATGCATTTGTTGACATTTTGTCTATGGCTATTTTCACTGCCTCATTTTTTGTATATAAAGTTTTATTGGAACAAAGTCTTGCACATTCCTTTCTCCAATCTCTATGACTACTTTTATGCTACAGTGACAGAAACTTAATAGGTGCCGTAGAGACTACATCCTGTAAAACCAAAGTTGCTACCCAGGAGGTCAGAAATTCAAAACCACCAGCCACTCTGCAGGAAAAAGAGGGCTTTCTACTCCTGTAAAGATTTACAGTCTTGGAAACCCACAGAAGCAGCTCGTCTCTGTCCCATAGGGTCACTGTGAGCTAGAATTGACTGAATAGCCATGAAGATAGTGGTATTTGGGTGTAGATGTCAGACCTTTCTCCACATAGATGCTTCACTGAAACTTACTCAGTATCATAGCAACACACAAACTCCCACTGACAGGAAAGCAGTGGCTGCACCTAAGATGCATTGGCTAAGAGCAGGCTTTCACTATTCCTAAAGCTACCACGTATCTCTCAGTTTGCTGTGCTGTGGATGTTTGAGTGTTGCTATGATGCTACAGCTTAGTACATGGTACTTCAAATACCCTTGTGGAAAAGTTTCAGTAGAGCTTGTAGATTAAAAACAGGCAATGAAGAAAGAGTAGGCTGTCTACTTCTGAGGGACTGCCCCTGAAAACCTTATGACGAGTAATGAAACATTGTCAGATACAGCGCTGGCTGATGAGCCCTTCAGGTAGGAAGGCACACAAAATGCTACTGAGAAAGGATAACTTTTTCAAAATAGAATCAAACATAATGGAGTAAAGCTTTCAAGACATTTGCATGACAAAATGAAAAGAAATAGCTATGAACATCTATCAATAATATAAATGTGGAATGTAAAAAATGTAAGCTAAGGAAAACTGGAAGTCAGGAAAACTGTAAAGATCAATATCTAAGGCATTAGTGAACTGAAATAAGTCAGCATTGACCCTTTTCAAACAGATAATCATCTAATTTACTTTGTCTGGAATGACAATTTCAAGAGGACCAGGGTTGCATTTATCATCCAAAAAGAACATTTAAAAAAAAAAAACATTTCAAAATCTACCTTGAAGGAAAATGTTATCTATGATGAGATGATATCAATTTGCATACAAGGAAATCCAGTTAATATAACTATTATTCAAATGTATGCACCAACCACTAAAGTTAGTGAAGAAGAAATGAAAAATTCTACCAACTTCTTCCATCTGAAATTGATCACAGTCAAAATGCATTGATAATTATTGACAATAGGAATGTGAAAGAGGAAAAAACAGTAGTTGGAAATTATGACCTTGGTGATCAAAATAAAGCTGGAGATTGCATGATAGAATTTGTAAGATCAGTGACTTCTCCACTGAAAACGCCCTCTTCAACATAAATAGCAACTATACACACGATCCTGTCCAGATGGAATACACAGAAATCAAATTGACTATGTCTGTGGGAAGAGAAGATGGAGAAGCTCAATATCAGCAGCCAAAACAAGGCCAGGGGTTGACTGGGTAACAGACCATAAATTGCTCATTTCTAAGTTCATATTGAAGTTGAAGAAAAGTAAGATACATCCACGAGAGACAAGATACATCCTTTGATACATTCCACCTGAGTTTAGAAAACATCTCAAAAATCCATTGAATTCGTTGAACATTAATGATAGAAGAACTGATGAGCTATGGGACACCAAGAACATCATACATGAAGAAAGTAAAAAGTCACTAAAAAGACAGGGAAGAAATAAAAGATCAAAGTGGATGTCTGAAGAGATCATGACATTTTCTCTTGATCATAGTGCAGCTAAAGCAAATGGAATAAATACTGAAGTAAAAGAGTTGAACAGAACATCTCAATGGGCAGCTGGAGAAAACATAGTTAAGTATTACGATGAAACGGACAAAGACCTGGAATTAGAAAACTCAAAGGGAAGAATACATATACCAAGCATATATCAAACTGAAGAACAGAAAGGGAAAAGCCCAGGCCTTACATTGCAATATTGAAAGCTTCAAAGAACAAAATATTGAATAATAGCGGAAGCAGCAAAAAAAAAAAAAAAAGATGGAAGGTTTACACAGAGCCACTGTACTAAAAAGAACTGGTCAACATTCAACCATTTCCAAAGGTATTATTATTATCAAAATGGAACTAAAGGAAGAAGTCCAAACTGCACTAAAGGCATTTGCAAAAAAACAAGGCTGCAGGAATTGATGGAGTACCAATTTCAATAAGCTGATGAAGCACTGGTAGTATTTAATCTATGGCAAAAAATTGGAAGACCAACAAACCAGCCTGGCCAACCAACTGGAAGAAATCCATATTTGTACCCATTCCAAAGTAAAGTGCCCTGACAAAGCACAGAAATTATTGAACAATATTATTAATATCAAACTAAAAAAACAAATTCACTGCCATCGACTCGATGTTGTCTCACAGTGACCCTATAGGACAAGATAAAACTCCATGTGATTTTCTGAGACTGTAACTCTTTATGGAAGTAGAAAGCCCATCTTTCTCCCATGGAGCAGCTTGTGGTTTAGAACTCCTGTTCTTGTGGTTAGCAGCCCTATGAGTGACCACTGTGCCACCATGGTTGAGCACCATGCAAATAAAATGTTACTGTAAATAATTGAACAGCAGTTCAATAGCAGTACATTAACAGGAAGCTGCCAGAAATTCAAGCCAGATTCAGAAGAGGACTCTCCATAGTGATAGCAAGTGGCTCTTGGCTGATAGCAGAGAATAGAATACCCCCCAAAAAAGATGTTTGCTTGTATTTTATTGACTCTGGAAAGGCTATGGAAGAATGGAATTCCAGAGCACTTCATTGTGCTCATGTGGTACCTGTACATGGACCAAGAAGCAGCCATACAAAACAGAACAAAGGAATACTGCATGGTTTAAAATCAGGAAAGGTATGGATCTGGGTTGTATCCTTTCACCAGAGTTATTCAATCTGTATCCTAGAAGCTGGATTATATACAGAAGAAAATAGCACCAGGATTGGAGGAAGAATTATTAACAATCTGAGATATGAAGATTCCATAATCTTGCTTGCTTGAAAGTGAGGATGACTTGGAACACTCACTGATGAAGCTCGAGGACTACAGGCTTCAATATGGATTGCAACTCAATGTAAAGAAAACCAAAATCCTCACAACTGGACCAATAGCTAATATCATGACAAATAGAGAAGAGACTGAAGTCATCAAAGATTTCATATAGCCTGGCTTCACAATGAGTGCTCAAGGAAGCATCAGTCAAGAAATCAAAAGATGTATTGCAATAAGCAAATCTGCTGCACGGGATCACTTTAACATGCTGAAGAGTAAGTATGTCACTTTGAGTACTAAGGTGCACCTGACCTAAGCTGTGGTACATTCAGTTGTCTCATATGCATATGAAACTTGACAATTTATAAGGAAGACTAGAGAAGAATATACATTTGAAGGATGGTACTGGTGAAAAATACTGAATGTATCATATACTGCCAGAAAAACAAACAAATCTGTCTTGGAAGAAGTAAAGTCAGAGTGCCCCTTAAAAGTAAGGACGATGAAACTCCATCTTCAATATCTTAGACAGGTTATCAGGAGAGACTGGCCCCTGGAAAAGCATATTACACTTGGTAAAACACAGTGCAAAAGAGGAAGATTTTCTGGAGATGAATTGACACTGTGGTTGCAACAAAGGGCTCAAACATAAAAATCATTATGAGCTGTTGTAGGAGCAGGCAATGGTATAACGTGATGGCTCTAACCACAATAACAAGTAACGAAGAGCTAATCATTTCAGAAAGATGATACCATTGTGGCCTTTTTAATAAATGAGCTACATGTGAGAGAATTGCCTGAGCTTTACCAATTCCAAAATTCCAGTTGAGCAAATCCATGCAAGGTCGACTGCGAGCCCACTGAGTGCCTTGGAGGAGCCTGGTGTCACTTGAACCCCACCCCCTAAACAGAACTAAACCCACTGCAGTCAAATCAATTGTGATTCATTTTGCACTACAGGATAGAACTGCCCCATAGGGTTCAAGGGTTGTAACTTTCAGTGTGGATTTCAATTCAATGTAAGGAAGACCAAAATTCTCACAACTGGACTAATAGATAATGCCATAATAAATGGAGAGAAGGTTGAAGTTCTCAAGGATT
Source organism: Echinops telfairi (assembly GCF_000313985.2). Classification (NCBI taxonomy): domain Eukaryota; kingdom Metazoa; phylum Chordata; class Mammalia; order Afrosoricida; family Tenrecidae; genus Echinops; species Echinops telfairi. The sequence continues at coordinate 2,532,188 of NW_022103924.1, forward strand.
TTGTCTTGTTCAGATCCACAATCAATGCTCATGGAAACAGCAGTCAAAAGACAAATTACATTGGGTAACTCTGCTGCACAAGACCTCTTTAGAGCATTGAAGATCAAGAATGTTATTTTGAGGACTGACGTGCCCCTGACCCAAACCATGATACACATGTGCAAGTTGGACATTCATTCAGGACGACTGAAGAAGACCGATAAATTTGAATGATGGTGCTGGAGAAGAATATTGACAGTACCATGGACTGCTAAAAAGACAAATTGATCTGTCTTAGAAGACATAAGACCAGAGTGCTCCTTAGAGGCAAAGATGATAAGACTCCATCTTATATACTTTGGACATGTAATAGAGTCCAGTCCCTGGGGAAGGACATCATGTTTGGTAAAGTGGAGAAGCAGCAAAAAAGAGGAAGGCTCTCAATGAGATGGATTGACACAGTGTCCGCATCAATGGACTCAGGCATAGAAACAATTTTAAGGATAGCACAGGGCAGGGCAGTTGTGCATTGGGTCGTGATGAGTCAGTGACAATTCAGTGGCACCTGAAAATAACAGCAACAACAAAATCTAACAGTCAGAACATTGTGGAGCAAATAGTCCAACCTAAGTATTCTGATTATAAATTATATATTTTAAGAGGTGGTATAAAATGTTTTACCATGAAACTTTTTAAATGTGTGTTGATGGAGCTGAGAAGCAGCACTGAGAGCAGATTCAAGATAAACACCAGAGAACTCATGTCTCAACAGAAAGACAGCATGCTGGTTATCGAACTCTCCACCAGTGGGCCCTTTGAATGTCATGATCTTCTACAGAACGGCTTTTCTTGTGTGGGGAAAAAAAACAACCAGCTTTTTCTCTTTTGATTATCTTTGCTCTTTTCAATTTGCTCATCTTGAATTATCGGGCGGGGGGGAGGGGGAGTCCAACTCAACCAGGACAAAATGAACTTCTCAACCCTGAAGAACATCCAGAACCTGTTTGCCCCTCTCAAGCTGCAGATGGAGTTCAAGGCAATGCAGCAGTTTCAGCACCTTCCCTTTCTGTCCAGCTCAAATTTCTCCCTGGGCATCCTGAGGGGCAGCAATGAGATGCTGAGGTTTGAAGACATCCTCACTGAGCTAGTGCAGAGCAGGATCATGTGAAGACCACTCTCAATTGTGGAGTACAAGCTCGGTGTACTGTGAAGGTGTCACCCAGTGGCCCACCATTAAAAGTACTGACATATTGGAAAATTCAAAACAAACAAATAAATAAATTTTATATAATCTGTTGGTAACTTTACTAAATGACTGATTATTCAACCATTTCAGGAGGTAGAAATGGTCAAGATCGAGATACTGAAGAAAGAAGGCCAAGCTGCACTGAAGGCATTAGCCAAACACAAGGCTCTAGGAATTTATGAAATACTAATTGAAATACTTTAATAAGTTGATGAGGCACTGGAAGCAATCACTCATGTGGCCAAATGACGGAAAGAAATCCTTATTTTCACTCATTCCAAGGAAAGGCGACCCAACAGAATGTGCAAATTATAGGAAAACAACAACCATCTTTACAGATGGCACCTGCCACATCTTTCTCCCTAGGAGTGGCTGATAGGTTCAAACACCTTTTGGTTAGCAGCCAAATTCTTTAACCACTGCACCACCCATGCTCCTTGGAACTCACCCAGCACCCCTTTTCTGAAATGTCTGCCTCTTAGCCTGCCAATGAAATCAGTGGTGACTCAATGCCATATTTTGCCTGCCATGTGGGAAACCCAGGAATGATTACCAGACAGTGTACCTCATGGGCAACCACCACCCATCAGCAGTGGAGGTTTGTGTCCTGCTATGATGCTCAAACAAGATTCAACAGACATTCCAGAGTAAGAT
>NW_022103924.1:2535485-2538820 GCF_000313985.2 Echinops telfairi
CAGTGTAAGACATGAAAAATTAATAATAATTTATAAATTATCAAGGATTTTGAGGGAGGGAGGGTGGGGAAAGAAGGAAAAAAATGAGGAGCTGATACTAAGGGTTCAAGTAGAAAGAAAATGTTTTGAGAATGATGACGGCAACAAACATACAAATGTGCTTGACACAATGGACATATGTATGGATTGTGATAAGAGTTGTATGAGCCCCCAATAAAGGGATTTAAAAAAACAAAACAAAACTGTATTTTCCTATATGACTAAATATTTTTGGAAACAATTTTAATACACACACATGTTGCCCATGTATTTAAAGTATTTTTATTTCACAGGTATGTCTATTATATTTCATTCATTCTATCTGATGCTGAAAGAGCAAAAGAGAAAGATTTTGCTGCCCTTGAGGAGCTTATATTTTTATAAAGATAAAAAATGTCAAGCACATTTGTAGTAAAAATGCAATGAACTTAAGGATGAGTAGTTAGAATAAATTTAATCAAAATTAGAATGCTACAAAAGTGCATTACCAATAAAGTAAATAAGCAGCCCCTGGTAGCACCAACAGTTAAGCATCGGGCTACTAATCAAAATGATTAGTAGTTTTAGCTGACCCAGAAGCACCTGGAAGAAAAACCTTGGCAACTAACTTTCAAAAGGTCATAGCTTTAAAAACTTTATGGAGCACAGATCTACTCTGACACGCATGAGGTCACCAGGAGTCAGCATTAAGTCCATGATAGCCAGTGGGCTCAGAAAGTAAAGATCTCTGGACAACTACTTTAAAGTTTGGACAATATTCCCCAATTTATTCTTTTTCTTTATTCTTTGATCACATATGGTGATTATAATGGAGTGTTTCTCACTCTTCTTTAAATTGTTGGCTGCCCATTTCCTCAATTAGATTTTGTTATACATAGGGTTCTTCTACTTCTACTGCAATAAACCCCTTTCATGAGAAAGGAAATAAGAAAATTGTCATGTCTGCCTCACCTTAGATAATGAATGCTGGGTAGGCATCAGAAATTGGTAACAAATTCTAGGAAAAGCTCTCTGAAGTTTCCACAAGGTGATCCAATTAAGATATGATTGGCAGCCATGAAAAACTTTGATGCTGCCAAACCACAGAGACATTTTAGATATAGAAAGACAAGAAATATCTTGCTGGATAACCAAATATTTTTTTAAGAGTCCTATAGTATAGACTTAAACTTCCTAGACACCGCTGACTATTTTTCTTGCCCTCCAGCCAAATATAACCTAAGAAAAAGGAAAACACTGACTATCCCATGAAAGGCAGACGAGTAAACAGAAATTTGCTATGAATCTTAGCCTGACAAAGACCAGGCCAAAAATCTATCTTCAGTACATTACAATGGAATCTCTGAGGTCAACTTACAAGACGCCCATTATAATGATGCTGACACTGAACTACTCCAAAACCCCTACCGCCCTTATTTCACCAACTGCCTTTATAAAGCACTTTGTAAATAAGCTAGTAGATATTCTGAATATCTCTGAAAGCTACCCACTGAAACTTCCTACCTCTGATTCAAGAAAAGGACCAGCTCTTACTAAACATCTGCCCCATTTGTGGTGAAGCAATCATGGAGAGACCTTCTGAGTCAGCCCAGCCTATATGGCAAGTATTAATACTACTAATGGAGACTGTTACTTTAATACAAATACCTTAACTCTATGGATTTAATCAACATACATTTATTTTCTCATGGTTCTCAAGGCTGAAGGAGTACATCATGGCCTCAGCCATGTGGATTCGTTACTTTTCAGTGGCCCCAGGTGCTCCTTGCATCCTTGGCATAACTTGGTTTTTAGACAATCCTCAAATGTCATGTTGTGTGTGTGTGTGTGTGTGTGTGTGTGTACACACCCTCAAGCATATTTCCATTTTTTGAAAACTCAGGAATGACTTAATTAAGGACCCATCCTACACTGATGTGACCTCAATTGATAGATGTGAAGGATTATTGAGTTGGTTATATAATAAAATGTTCTAGGACTTCTGGGAAGATGGCGACTGAGTAACACATACCAGAGGGACTTTGTAGAAATCATTACAGGAGAGTTACTAAGACAGGAATTCAACACTGCTGGATCACAGCAGGAACATCATAAAGATAAGTAGGAATGGATCCACAAGGTTTTGAGGGGCTGGGGGCTTTTGGCTTACCACAGTGGAGGTTGCCAGGGTTTGACCTTAGCACCGCCACTGTCTCAGCCAGAGCCAGGACCATTTGTAGCTGGGACAAGGGCTTAATCTCAACACAGCCACAACTTGCCACTGCCTCAGGGCATGGATTAAATTCTTCCAGCCCCATGGGCAGGGATCGGGGCTTAGCTATATTGTTACTTTTGTTGCCCTCTCTTCTCTTGATCCCCCCACAGTCTCAGCGGGCTTAGTTTTTCCCCCTCCTCTTTGTCTCCTTCCTGTTCTCTCACACACCAATACTACCAGACCTCCAGACCGCTCCCCTTAGCCTAGGGAATTTATGGCTGCCCCCCACCCACTTAGGTGAGCTCCACCCTGTGTAGTGTAGCCCGAGGCTAGGGAAAGCCCGGCCCATCTCCACCAGGGGATACTCCACCCAGGTTCTTACCGCGGAATTCCTGCCTGTGTGGCTGGAGGAGCTCCTATTTTTCCTCTGTTGTCCCATGTGACTGCAGGAACTTCCTCCCGACTACCTTAGTGCCTCACATGGCCTAAGGCAGCTCGACCAATACTCGCCAACATTCCACACTGCTGCAGAAACCTCTGCCCAATCTTCACAGTGATCTACCTGGCCAGGGAAATTCCACCCACCAAAGCAGGCAACCAACCAGCCTTCTGGGGCACTCCCATTGAGAGTGAAGCCACGGGAGGATAAATTGGTAAGCTAATTTCATAGTGAAATTAGCTGTAGGCAGTTCAAAGAAGAATTCCTATAGTCTCTCAGAGAGAGCCAGTGCTCTTCAACTCCCTGGAAAATGGCACCTGGCTCCTCTAAAACAATGCAATGCAAACAGCAGTCAAGCCCAACGACCTCAACGAAGAAAAATAAATAAATAGGGAATTGCACCTGAACTGATCCCACCACACCAAGGCAAAATACTAAGGATGTGCAACAGAACAGCAAGGGAAACAGAGCAATGAAGTCCCCAGGGAATATAAAAAATAGACTTTGGGGCCAGGGCTTGGCACCCCATCAGACTCAACCAGAAAACATTCCTAAAGGCCAACAAACAGTCCTTGAACTAACTAAAAGCTTTTCTTTTTTGTTGATGTTTTGTTGTGGTTTGTTTTGTTTTGTTTTTTTGTCATTGGCTTTCTGTTGTTTGTT
>NW_022103924.1:2540099-2541302 GCF_000313985.2 Echinops telfairi
CAGGGGCTTAAGTGGAGAGCAAATGTTTTGAGAATGATGAGCATAACGATTGTACAAATGTGCTTTATACAATTGATGTGTATTGATTGTGATAAGAGTTGTATGAGCCCCCAATAAAATGATTAAAAATAATAAAATAAAATGTTCTAACTTTTCTTATAGAAGAGGGTAGGTCAAGAATAAGTCATAAACTATTGCTATAAAATCACAGAAACCTTCAATTAAATGAAAATAACAAAATGTAAAGCTATTGTTTCTCAACAGATTCTCCATCTAGGTCTATGCACTTCTGACGGCAGTATTTCCATTTCTCCAACCCTTCCCTGAAGAAGTCTGTGCTATTCAGTTTACGGCACATCAGTTTTGACATCCTCAAGAAACTCAAATCATGTTTTGTTTAAATATTCTTTGAATTTTAGAAACAAAAAGAAATCTAAAGGAGCCAGTTGAGGGCTGTATGGGGTCTTGAAAAAGGTTTCCCAAGGAAATTATCATACAACAGCCTATTACCTTCGAAGAATTAGCAGATCCATTGTCATTATAAAATTCCTCAGCTCAATATTCCAGGATATATTTTAACCAATATAGTTTCCCATTTTCTTAAAATTTCATTAGAAGCCCCATGATCATCTGTATCTTTTGAGAAAATCTATCAAGATAATCCCTTTAGACTCCAAGACAACACTCAACAAAACCTTCTGAACCGACCTCTTTGCCTTGACCAAGCAGATCTCCTTGGTAACCACTGTTTTGATTAGATCTTTTTATTTAAAGGCACCTTAATGAGTCTGAGACAGGTGTATTGCTGAGAGAACTTGCCTGCTGCAATCCACTGATCACAGAGCCATGTTTAAATATTATTTGTTTGGAATACATCTGTGCATATATGAAGTGAAAACCTAGTGGAGATACTTTTATATTTACCCCCTCAGTGAATTACTTAATATGGAACTTCTAGCCAAAAACTTTTTAAAAAATCATTTTATTAGGGGCTTCTACAACACTTATCATAACCCATAAATACATCCATGTGTCAAGCACATTTGTACATTTGTTGCCATCATCATTGTCAAAACACTTTCTTTGTACTTGAGCCCTTGGTATCAGCTTCTCATTTTCCCCTCTCCCTCTTCCACCCTCCCTCCCTCATGAACCCTTGATAATTTATAAATTATTGTTATTTTTTCATGTCTTACACTGACT
>NW_022103924.1:2542239-2544184 GCF_000313985.2 Echinops telfairi
TATCATGCTCAGCCTTCATTTGGGTTTCAGTAATTCCTCTCAGTTAAATTGTCCTTGATCATGCCCTACCAAGCCTCCTACACTCTCCTCGCCATCGATTTTAGATCACTTGTTGTTTCCTTGTCCCTGCATCTGTGGGGTGGGGGGGTTGGGGGGTGGCTGTTAACAAATCTAGCCATAAAGTTTTTATCTCCTACCAGACATTATTTTTCTTCCTGGGCCTGGGTGAGAGGATGGGGGAACAATGCTGATGGGAGTATACGATTCAGTAGTAAATGATTATGAACAGTCATTGTGATGGTAAAAAAAGAAATTAGAACTCTAGCATGGGCCTTGTTTAATTTTTGCCATTCTGCTGGGTTTAAATGTGCTATGTCAGAAGCAGAAAAATGGGATCTCACGACCTCAAGAGAGAAGAGCTGAAGTGGAGGGAATCCTTTGGATACCAACATCCCTGCACACTGAATATCCTAGATCCTGGAGGCAGGAAGTTGTGATAACAGAGAAGTGGCAACAGAACCAGAGACAGAGTAGAGGGCTTCCCAGCCCACAAATGAAGTAAACCTGAGTGCCTTAGGCGGGAGGCTCACTTGCAGAATGAATGTCTTCAGGCACTTTATAGGAGAAATTAGGTTTGCTGACCCACAGAGCTAGAGAGCCTATGGGCTGAGGTTTGTGGCAGATTGGCCATGCTTAAAGAGGCTGGCCCAATAGGACAGCATCCAGGCCAAGGGGCCAAGGATCAGAAAGAGACTTGCCTGCAGGCACAGCAAAGAAAGGGCTGTCCTAAATAAAGAACTGTATCTTGAACCTTTCTGGTCCTGAACTGTAACGTCTTAACTTGCCTAATAATCCAATAACTGTGAGTATTGTCTGTGAGTCCTGTGTGACTATTGCAAGGAATAATCGAACTCTGCAGAGAAATAGAATGCTGTGGAAGAGACAGTTAGCATCAAAATTGGTATAAAGGTTGGGTCTGTATGGTCTGTGCCTCCTAGGTATGAGTTGGCCTTGGGCTGATGTTGATGGTAATTCTCCTCTTCCCCTCATGTGAAGCTAGAAGAGGTCAGCTATGCCATTTTTAATATCATCATATAATTAGGGTTGTATTTTTAGTTCTATCCCATCAGTTACAACATTTAAAAATAATATAACATTTGTTAAGAACATTCTGAGTAGAATTTAATCCCTATCTAGCATAAGATTGAGGTTATTAATCACAAAGCATATTATGAAGGGACTTCTCTGAGAACAGCTTTATACTATTTTTTGTCAAAAAACAGGGGATATGATCTCTACATTAAATCTTAAATGGAATAAACATAACAAAATGAATTATATTGTAGCAACAACCCATCAACTCAATGCCCTCAAGTGACTACTGATCATAGTGACCCTGTAGGACCGGGTAGAACTGCACCCTGTGATTTTCTGAGAACATTACCTGTTTAACAGAGTAGAAAGTCCTGTATATCTCTCTCAGAGATGCTGATGATTTCAAACTGCTGACCTACACCACCCAGACTCCTCCAATTTTCACTCACCCATCCCTCCAATACATGTCCATGACTTCTGAGGAAACTTGCCCAAGTATAAGATCCAAAAAGGGTCCTATAAATTAAGTTTAATAGTGACAGCCCTCTTTACCCTTGTTTGGCCAATGAAATGACCAACTAGAGTGTCAAGTGACTTCTAAGAAACATTCTTGCTCTTAAAAAGAGACCCACAAGGGGGAAAAATTATCACCCTCGAGGAAATTTCCTATTGTTGATATGATACCAGGACCAATAGCAGCCCTCTTAAAACCCTGAGGCATTGGACAGTGCACGACATGAAAAAATAGCAATAATTTATAAATTATCAAGGGTTTATGAGGGAAGAAGGGAGGGAGAGGGAGGAAGAAAAATGAGAAGCTGATACTAAGGGCTCAAGTAGAAAGAAAATG
>NW_022103924.1:2544284-2545928 GCF_000313985.2 Echinops telfairi
TTTTCAAATGAATTAAATTGTGTCATGAAAATACCAAGATGTAAAAGTTAAGAGATATAAAAATAAAAGGAAAGAAATGGATCTAAATAAAAAACAACAGCCTGAGGCATAGTTATGAGCATGAAGACTGAGTATCTGAAGGCAAACCTCCTGTGCTGAGGATGGCAGAAAAGAAAGATGGAAAGAAACTGATCTCTTGAGGTGGTAATTAAGCTGTTGATAGAAGTCACTCTGAAACTCTCCTCCTTCAGGCCTCTGGTTACATTAGATAATACTTTTTTTTCTATTACAATAAGTCATTATTTTCTACTACAATCAGCTGGGTGATAGAGACACAAGTAAAATGTACCTTTAAAAAGGACACACAGTGTGGGAATTGTGCCCGGTCTACCACACCCTCCCAAGGCACCCCAAAAATAGGCTTCTGACTGGAGGTGGGGGTGAGGAGGGGGCAGGGCTTGGGACTTCATTAGACCTGATCAGCAAACATTCATAAGGGTCAGCAGACAGGCCTAGAACTATTTATAGGCTCTCTCTCTCTCTCTCTCTCTCTCTCTCTCTCTCTCTCTCTCCTATCTATATAAGATAGGCAGGACAAACAGTCCCATGGAGCAAGCAGGACCAACAGTTCTGGGGGACATGGAAGAGGAGGAGGCAAGGGAAAGGGAGGGAGAGCCAATCAACTTGTTGAAAAGGGAGCAACAAGAGATCTAAAATTGATTGTGAGGTGGGGTTTGATCAAGTGCAATGTAGCCTAGAGGAAGTACAGAGAGTCTAATGTAAGTCAAACATGATAGTGGGACAGGAGGAAAGTAATAGGAAAGAGAGGAAAGAACTAGGAGGCAAAAGACATTTATAGAAGTATAAATATAGGCATGTATATATGTAAATATATTAATATATAATGGTAAGGATGCAATGAAATAAGAATTTTGGAAAGAGCATTGTGGCCATAGGGACATTGTGTGACACTTGTGTGGCTCAGCTCTCAACAGCCTGACAATCTCTTGATACAATGCAAGAAATTCTCTTATTTTTAGTTCCAAGTCACCTGGTCAGTTATGTCAAGTCTTTTATCTAGAAAGGTAAATTTAACAGCAAAAAAACTCCAGAAAACACAAACCTTGAGGACCATTTAAACATACATCAGTTACAATTACATATACATTAATGAACTAGGTAAAGTGGATAATTTCATAAGGTCCATCTGTAAAAAAGGAACTCAACACGTGAATTAAAAAAACAACATTTAATTCTTTTCATTTCTTAAACTAATGTATAACTTGCATACTTCTTTATATGTTCAGATCTTAGATGTACCAATCAGTTTTGACTATACATATCAAAGCATACAACATTTCTATCACCTCCATAATGTTACCTCATGCCCCCTTCCCAGTTACTCTCCCTACCATCCATGAAGCAACCACTGACCTGTATCCTATTACCATAGTTAAATTTGCCTGGTCTAAAATTTCATGTAAATGGAAGCAAACGGTGTCTATAAATGAATGTGTGCTTGACACAATGGATGCATATATGGATTGTTGTAAGAGCCCCCAATAAAATGATTTTTTAAAAACTTGACAAGGGTATTATTAATACAGTGAAGTATGCTCACCTTCCTGACACGAGCACTGAAGA
>NW_022103924.1:2547410-2549358 GCF_000313985.2 Echinops telfairi
TTACACAATTGATGTGTGTATGGATTGCGATAACAGTTGTATGAGCCCCTAATAAAATGTTTTAAAAAAAAGAGTTGTACAAACCCCCAATAAAATTATTTTAAAAATAAGAAAGTTTACTTGTATAGAAGAGATTTTTAGGCTAAAATACATGAGTTGTTGACTTGTACAGATTAAAAATGAAAGTAATTGGACATGATTTGCACACAAAAAAATGAGGTTTGGAGATAGGGCAAAACTTTCAAAAACATTCATTCAAAAAGCCATAACTATGCCTGCTGGACTAAGACAAGTTGTTTAGAGAGAGAGAGGGAGAGGGAGAGAGAATAATAGCAAATGTATGACTATCTTGAGTTGTCATTTGTTGAGTACCCTCAAAGCAAGAGATTTAAACCAAAATCCAGTGAATTCCAAATCCATAACCTTGGGAAAGTACCATACTCATATACTCCTCACACTATGGCATTTCAGTTTTAACTCCAAGGGAGTACTTCAGTTCCTCTACTCTGCCACAAATATGAGTAAGGTAAAGTCCAGTTTGCTTAGTATGCTTTCCAACTCAGATCCTTCTGGTCTATGAAGGATGTTGTACACTTTGAAAGGACAGAATGTAAAGTCCCAGTTGTGTCTAGCATGCAGCCTGGGTCACCAAGGACTGGATAGAAACCAAGTAAAAGTTGCCCAATTGGGAACACAATACCAGTTGTTTTCTTCCCTAGGGGTCATTATAAATAATGTAAACGTTTTTCCCAATGGCAAGTGGCCCCACCTGATTTACCCGCCAACACATGTGAAATTACCTTCTCTTCAATAGACATGCCCCACCCCACCTCTGGACTTAATTTCTATTAAGGTCACTTGTCAGAGTAGACCAGCCTGTACTCTGGAGGTCTGTAGGTGCAACTGTATGGCAATAATATATAAAGATTATAGTAAAGTCATAGAGAATAAGAGACAGGAGAGAAGATAAAATAAAGGAGTCAGACACATTTCACGGTAGCATGCTCACCTCCTGGACGGCCATGATCTCAGCAGCCAGGTCTGCACAGAGAGTGGGAGGAGAAGGAAGTAGAAGAGAGCGTCTTAACTGTTTTGGAGCTTTTGTAGGTAGCCATTAGTCATGCATATTCAGGAGTTACATACATCACAAGGTGGGTGGTAATCACAGTAAAGTCCCTGAGCTCACAGGTGAGGAAACATAATACCTGCATTGAGGGAAGGCTTGAGGAGGGATGGGTGCCTTGGCAGGAGGGGATAATCAAAGAATGTCTGCTTCTACAGGGAGAAAGAGTCACCGTATTCTCACCATGTTTAAGGCAGCATAGCTGCTAGGGGAGAATCTGTGGGAAAGACATTTAAAGCAAGATAATGTGCTTGGACTTTGGCTTTAATTTACCAAAGTGGTGTCTTTCCTACCGTGGAATATTAGCTTTCCAGATTCCCTGTTATAAGTTAGGGAATAACATCCTGGTTATATTTCCCTCAGTGTTAGTTTCCCACATTTCCCCCTTTTGGCTTATGGATTAAATTTAAAAAGAAATACAGGGGTAACATGGTTATTTTCTATACATTGGAAGCTGTCAAGGAAAAATTAATGACAATATTAATATAGTCAAGCCAAAAATCCAAGCTTATGGCAAACATTTTGAATCCAGGCTAGGGTGAGTAAAGCCACCCCCAGCCCATCTACTATTGGGGGAAGATATGAGAGGGGCTGGATGACACAGTGAGAAGGGATAAAGCAAAAAACGGCACGTTTGTAGTAATGTCTTTTGACTTGGGGTGACTGTGGAACAATGTTAAATGGCAGGAATTGATTGGTCTGCTCCTTCTCTCTACAACATGAGTAACTAATCCAAGCTGAGGCCTTGGGGTGACATATGGATCATAAGCATTAGGCAGGCACACCACCTCATACAGAATTTTATTCAAGATTCATCTATATTGT
>NW_022103924.1:2549539-2551498 GCF_000313985.2 Echinops telfairi
GCCTGAGTGGCATTATGGGGTCATGGAGTAAGTGCACATTTAACTTTTTAAGAAACTGGCAAGTTAGTTTTACACTCCCACCAGCAAAGTATGTGTTCCAGTTGCTCCGCCTCCCCTTTAATTAATATTTAGAGTTGTTTGTTCTTTTCATTTTAGCCATTTTAGTGGGTGTGTAATAGTTTCTCACTATGGTGTGATTTTGTGTTTTCTTGATAGAAAATTATGTTGAGCACATGTTCATGTGTATATTAGTTTCTTCATCTTTCAATGACAAAATAACACAAAGTGAGATACTTTAAAGAACAGTAATTTATTCTGGCATAGATCTGAAAAGTCAAAGTTCAAATGCAGGGCATGCACAGGCCCATTTCTCTCTCCATCTGCACTACGGGAAGATTCTACCTTGCTTCTTCCAGTATCTTCCCTCTGTTTATAAGCCCCTCTCGGTGTCTCTTCTCTCCTTTTATTAGACACCGCTAAAAAGGGGTCAGGGCCTACCCTATTTTACGACCCCTTTTGACCCTGTAGAAGACTCTGTTAACGTAACATCTGCAAAGAAAAACCCTATTTCCCAGAAGAAAATCACATTCACAAGCCAATAGTTAGGATTTCCACATATCTTTTGTAGGCATCACAATTAAATCTATAACAATGAGCTTTTTGGCCATTAATGTCTTTTTTTTTAAGGTATATGTTTATGTCTTTGGTTCATTTTTTAAAAAATTTGTTGTTGAGCTTTTTATTACAGAGTTTAAGGCGTTTTTTGTATGTTCTTGATATATATGCTACAAGTATTTTTTCCCAGTCTTTGGCTAGCGTATTTTTTGTGTGGTGTTTTCCTACAACCTGAAATTTAAAAATTTAATAACATCTTTGCTTTCTGTATAATTTGTGCTTTCTGTATCCTTCTCAATAATTTTTACCTGCTCTAAGATCAGGATGATATTCTTTTAGATTTTCTTCTAGTAGCTTTATTTTCCTGGTACAACTTCTAGATACTACATTTCATCCATCTTGAATTGGTTACTATGAATGGCATAAGGTAGCATTTTATGTGTTTCATTTATTGGGTTGGTTTTTATGACTATCTTATTGTTTCAATACAATTTATTGTGGAGATTGTACTTCCCTTACTAAATTGCTTTGTCATTCTTATCAAAAACTATATAACCATATAGTTGGTTTATTTCTAAATACTTGATTCTGTTCCACTGACCTACATATGTAGCTTTTCATAGACATGACACTGACTGGTTCAATGGTTTTACAGTAAGCCTTTGAGTCGACCAACTTTGTTCTTTTTCAAAATTGCTTAAGCAATTCTTAGTTCTTTTCTAGGTAAATTTTAATATCATCTTATCAATCTCCAGGCAAAAGCCCTTAATCAATATGTTGAAGACAATAGAACAAGGCTCTGTTATGAAAAAAGATTAAACAAGCTTTGCGGTGAACAGAATGGTGGCAAGTGAGGTAGGGTGAGGCCCTTGGCAACTTTTAAATGCCTGCTTGTAATAAAACATTTACAAAAAATATAGAGGCCAATTAAGAATTTTTATTGATTAACAAGGTACATGAACCAGTATGGAAACTTTAGACCTTAAGGAGAAATTATTATGGACTTTAAAGCTGGCAATTCAATTTGCTTCATTAGAACTTTCAAAAGGCAGATTGATCACATGCATTCATCTTCATTTCTTTCTGAAACCTGACTATAATGACAGTATAAGAAAATATTAGACTCATAAATATTACGATAAACAGGAGAGGAGATCAATCAATCAACTTTTGGAAGATGGAAAGCAGATTAGGGAGGGGGGTTGTTAATTTACCTAAACAGAGCATAGAAAGATGAAACCAAGAGCTGTCCAGGAGGCCAAAGAGAAGCAAGCAGATTTGTTCTTCAGAGCTCCAGGGAGGGCCAGCAATGAGAGACAGGTGCTCTCCGAGGGATGTATAGCC
>NW_022103924.1:2552037-2553099 GCF_000313985.2 Echinops telfairi
ATGGAAGGGTACTGCTTGGGATGACAGAAGAAACAAAAGCAATTTGCAGAACAAGATAAAATTTCCTGACTCAATAAATTACTTCAGAGAATGAAGATATTGCATCCCTAAAATACTCTAAAAATAAATAAATAACACATTTTGAAAATGAAAATTGTAGCATTAATGGCTTCCCCAGACTCATGGCAACCCCTTCTAGAATGAACAAAATACTGTCCATCCACTACCATGATTGGTAGGGGCTCAGAATGCTGTGATTCATAATAGAGTTTTCATTGACTGACTTTCAGACGTAGATTACCAGGCTTTTCTTCCTAGTTTATCTTGGTCTGGAAGTTCCACTGAAACCTGTTCAGTATCACACACAAGCCTCAACTGATAAAGAGTGGTTACACATGCAGTACACTGAGCCAATACCAAAGCCTGGGCTCCCCTATGGAACATGAGGCTTTTTCTATTGGACCACAAATGTCTCAATGACAGTCAAGTAAACCTCAATAGAACATTAGATGATGTCTTAGTTATCTAGTGCTGCTACAACCAAGTGACCACAAGTGGATGACTTTGACTATCAGAAATGTATTCTCTCACCATGTAGGAAGCTCGAGGTTTGCATTCAGAATGCTCGAGACTTTGTCTTTCTGCATCTTCTGGTTCAAGTACCTTCCCAATGCAGGGACCCTAGACCAAAGACTTTCTCCACACCTGACTCTACATTCCTGGTGATAATGAGGCCCCTCTCTATACTGGCTTCTCTCTCCTTTTATCTCTTGCAAGGTAAAAGGAGAAACCAGCCACAATCTTGTGAGGCTACCCTTCCATATGATCAGGACTATGATCCGATGACGGCCGTTCCATCTGAGCCTAATCCCCTCCCCTGAGCTTGGGGCTGATCACTTCAGAGCCCTTGGGAAATGACTGTTACCCCGTAACTACCGTCTTTCCCCGAAAGTAAGACATCCCCCCAAAATAAGATCCACTTACAGTTTTGCCTCTCACTGAAATATAAGGCATCCCCCACAAAATAAGACCTCCCTAATAATAAGGCCCCCCGAAGCTACC
>NW_022103924.1:2555522-2556870 GCF_000313985.2 Echinops telfairi
ATAAATGTGTACCATATTCTTCTTCATGGAAAAATAAGACATCCCCTGAAAATAAGACCTAGTGCATCTTTGGGAGCAAAAATTAACATATGACACTGTCTTATTTTTGGGGAAACAGGGTACTACATTGCATCATTACATAACTGTCAAACCACTAATGATCATGGCCCGTCAAATTAGCACGTTTTTTTGAGGGACAATCCACAATGGATGATGAGGATAAAGGGGCAAAGCTCAAAAAAGTTATTTCCTTAATTATTTCCTGTCCAAGACTTTTCTATTTTTTTTTTAAACTCCTTTGGATGACAAAGGAAGTACTATGGAAATTAAGGAAATACTGTATTATGAGGAAAAATTGGTGTGATTGCTCTTTTTGTTATAACCCTTATAGTGCCATTTGACTTTCAAAAGCATGTGCATACATTCTTTAGAGAAAACTAACTATGAATTTTTTTAAGCTGCTGCAAAAAGGAAAGAAGACACAATTTGAATTTCCTAACGTCTCTAAGAATGGGGTGGGTGATGAATTATCAACTGTTCTCGGTAAACACAATTTCTATTACCAATACCCGGTAAAATATTTGATGATCAGAAGCAACAAAGCCATCAAAGAGATTGTCTCCCTCTTCCCCAACCCACACCTTGGTTTATGGAACTATTTAAGCAAACAACATCAAAAAATCCTTTAGGCTGCATATTGCAGAAAATCTTTTTTAAGCTTCAAGGCATTTTTGTTTAAATTCAGAATGTGTGGTCTAGACATTTCTTTGGCACTTGTCATCTTCGTCTCAGAGAAATGAAGCTAAAATGAAAAGAAGAGTGGAAAATGCTACAGATTAATCCCCAGCAGAGACTGCAGAGCCCTTGCACGCCAACAGGCAGGACCATCTCCAACACTACTGATCCAGGCAACCATTCGCAGAGTGGAGAGAAGACAGTCATTAAAAAGGAGGCTGGGAAGCCAGGGGCCTGATGTTTGCCAGGCTTTGGAGGGAAGTACAAATGAATTCACAAATGCCCTTACTGGGTCCCTTTCTTCAAAATATGGCCACATAAAAATAAAGGGAGAGGGCTACTAAAGTAGATTCTTAGCCCCTACTCTTGAACAGCTAGATCAACATCTCTAGAGATAGGGTCTGAGAATTCACATTTTAATAGGACCCTTTGCCCCTTTTTCCCCATGCACCCCAACCAATATAGAGAACCACTGGAGCCCAGAAAGGAGCTCTTGGCTGGTGCAAAGGTTAACAGACTTGGACTGCTAATTGAAAGGTGGAGGTTCACCAAGGTCCATTTTGGCAAGAAAACGTTCATCAAGAAAAACAATGTATTTTAGAAAAAAAGAGCC
>NW_022103924.1:2558285-2561078 GCF_000313985.2 Echinops telfairi
GTTGATTCCTTGTTTGGTATAGAGTTTCAGGTTGGAGTGATAAGAACATTCTGGAATTAGGTAGTGATAAAGGATGAACTACTTTAACACCACTGAATTATATATCTTAAAATGGTAACTTTTATGTTATTTTAGCAAAATTAATAGCAACAACAAAAAGAACCTTTGAATCAGTGGTACTCAAACATGTGTATAATGCAAAAATTGTCTGAGACGTGCTGTAAACATGAAAATTCCTAGGTTCTAATGTCTGGAAGGAGGCTTAGGAATCTGCATTTTTACTGGCTTTCCCAGTGATTTTGATGCATGAAGTCCTGAGATTCACCTTTGAAAAACATAGCTTCCAGATCCAATGTGTACATTAATCTCAAACCAAGTCCCCAAGAGAGCCATTTGGTATACCACCACCTTACTTAATGAACTGGGAAAACATCCCATGGGAATATCCAAAACTCCATGGGAATCCATGAACTCTGCAAGCAAATGTCCATGGGATTGCATCAACATTCACAAGTGAAATAAAGGTCGGTCAGGAAGGAAGTTGTCTTGGAAAGGAAACATTTATTTTATTCCTTTATTTAAACCATCTCTGTTGAAAATTTGACTTATTACAGTCTATGCCTGAGACTTTCACATTGAAATGCAATGTACAGCTCTAAGAATATGTGTGTATGTGTTATATAAATGCAACAAAAGGGGAAACCTCCAACCAGAAGTATAGAAACAGTGGCTGCATCAATGGTCTCAAACTTAAGAACAATTATGGAGATGGCACAGGGCAGGGTAGTGATTTGATATGTTGCACTTAGGGTTACCATGAGTCAGAACCAACTTGACAGCACATAACAACATGCATTATCCAAAAGAAGCTCTGGTGACACTGTGGTTAAGTACTTGGCTGCTAACCAAAATGACAGGGATGAGAACCCACCAGAAGTTCCACACACTAAAGATATGCAAGTCTGTTTCCAAAAATATTTACAGCCTGTGGGGTGATTCTACTCTGCCTAATAGGGTCACTGTGATTCAGAATCAACTCAAAGACAGTTGGTCGGTTTTGTTTCTTTACAGAATTTAGGAACTGGTACTGTGCCATGGACAAATATTAATGAAACATTTAATTAAAATCAAGCTCTTCTCTCCCATTTGAAATCTGTTACTAAGTGTGCAGTAAAGGGCTCTAAGTAATTGTCCTCAAAGAGCATGTGGGGGGAAGCCCCTGTCTGTGTGTGTGTTGTCCAGTAGGCAAGCACATCTCCAACTTCTGGGAAGCAAATGAGGTTGTGTCCCACCACTTCTACAGGTAAGCACAATGGACTTCTATGAGAAGACAGCTCAGATAACGTCTCCAGGCCAGACAAAGCCTCCAGGCAAGTACAAAGGCTGCTTGGAGAATGCAGCTCCCCAGTCTAGGTTACTCTCATGGAGGCGTTCTGTGGACATCAACCTGTATTACCTGCCCAAGTCACATGCAACCCGAGGAGCTGCTCCTGCATGCTGACACTGATGCTGCTTGTCCATGCAGCCCCTAGCTCACACACACTGCTCTACAGCCTGTGCAGTCCCATCCCCCACCACCCCAGGGCCTCTTCGGCCCTCATGGTCCTGCCTCCTGACCACCGCCCTTGCTGCCTTTGACCCACACACCAGTAACACATGGGTCCCTCCGGCTGGCACACCATTACCATATGTCCCTCTCAGTGGCACCCCAGCACCACATGGTTCCTCATGTCAGTAGCCTGTGCTGCACACATTCCAAGGCCCATGCTTCATGCTTCCCATGTAATAAGCCTAATCAGAGCCACCTCTGTTGCCTGACACCACCCAGCCCATGCTGCCTGAGAGGGCCACTCTAACTACCCTCCAAATAGATAACTCCAGCTGCCTAGAAAGAAAGCAAAACCTCAGTGAGATAGAGGCAAAGCACAATCCCGCAGTGCAGTGGGATCCAGGAGGTCTTTAGAATTATTCTTTTTAGAGAAAGCACAGGGCTCATGGTCTTCTGAGAAATGGCACCAAGCTTCACTAAAATAACACACAGACAACAACCCACATCAGCAACCACAACAAGAAAGCAAGAGAAACAACATGCAATGCTGGAGGAAGACCTGAACCTTATGTCATACATAGAAAAAGCAGACTTAATTGCCACAGAAAGAAATCCTCCAAATGCTTCTTAGAGTTTTATAGGTTATGAGAGAATCAATACAGAAAAAAGATTAAAAATAGAGAACATAGAGTTTAGTTACTGAAGGGAAATACAAAAGCTAAGGGGAAATGCAGCAGAAGCAGAGCAAACAGTAGAAGACATTACCAACAGGCTGGAAGAGGCAGAAAATCATATCAGCAACCCCCAAATATAGCCAAGCAGAATTCAAGAAATGGGAAAGGCGATCAAACAAGATAATCAAAGAAGCTGAAGACAACCTGAGAACAGTGAGTGATGCTATGAATAAGAACAATATTTGGATAATTGGGACACCAGAACAAGACACAACAAAGAAAGCAACAGCTAGAATAGCAAGGGAATTCCTGGGAGACAACTTCCCCAATTTAATGAGTGAGAAACAGACAATTATCCAGGAAGCAGAGAGGACACCAATCAGACTGAACATTAAGAAGAAAACACCAAGGCATATAGTAGTCCAATTATCCAATTTTGAAGAGAAGGAGAAAATCATAAGAGCAGCTTCATGAAAAAATACAGTCACCTATAAGGGTACTTAGATAAAAATATGCTCAGACTTATCAGCAGACACCATGAAGAAAAGGAGAGAAGACCTTTCAAAAGTT
>NW_022103924.1:2561178-2578218 GCF_000313985.2 Echinops telfairi
GCAGTTCACTATCGCAAAGAACTGGGAACAGTCTAAATGTCCACCAAGACGAATGGATTAGAAAACTCTGGTACATACATACAACGGAGTATTACTCATGCTTCCCATGTAATAAGCCTAATCAGAGCCACCTCTATTGCCTGACACCACCCAGCCCATGCTGCCTGAGAGGGCCACTCTAACTACCCTCCAAATAGATAACTCCAGCTGCCTAGAAAGAAAGCAAAACCTCAGTGAGATAGAGGCAAAGCACAATCCCGCAGTGCAGTGGGATCCAGGAGGTCTTTAGAATTATTCTTTTTAGAGAAAGCACAGGGCTCATGGTCTTCTGAGAAATGGCACCAAGCTTCACTAAAATAACACACAGACAACAACCCACATCAGCAACCACAACAAGAAAGCAAGAGAAACAACATGCAATGCTGGAGGAAGACCTGAACCTTATGTCATACATAGAAAAAGCAGACTTAATTGCCACAGAAAGAAATCCTCCAAATGCTTCTTAGAGTTTTATAGGTTATGAGAGAATCAATACAGAAAAAAGATTAAAAATAGAGAACATAGAGTTTAGTTACTGAAGGGAAATACAAAAGCTAAGGGGAAATGCAGCAGAAGCAGAGCAAACAGTAGAAGACATTACCAACAGGCTGGAAGAGGCAGAAAATCATATCAGCAACCCCCAAATATAGCCAAGCAGAATTCAAGAAATGGGAAAGGCGATCAAACAAGATAATCAAAGAAGCTGAAGACAACCTGAGAACAGTGAGTGATGCTATGAATAAGAACAATATTTGGATAATTGGGACACCAGAACAAGACACAACAAAGAAAGCAACAGCTAGAATAGCAAGGGAATTCCTGGGAGACAACTTCCCCAATTTAATGAGTGAGAAACAGACAATTATCCAGGAAGCAGAGAGGACACCAATCAGACTGAACATTAAGAAGAAAACACCAAGGCATATAGTAGTCCAATTATCCAATTTTGAAGAGAAGGAGAAAATCATAAGAGCAGCTTCATGAAAAAATACAGTCACCTATAAGGGTACTTAGATAAAAATATGCTCAGACTTATCAGCAGACACCATGAAGAAAAGGAGAGAAGACCTTTCAAAAGTTAAAGGAGAATAACAGTCACCCAAGAATCCTATGTCCTGCCAAACTATCCATCAAAATACACAGAGATGTAAGAGTTTTACTGGACAAGAAAAAATTATAGAATACATTAAAAAAAAAAACAGCACTACAAAAAATTATTTCCAACTCATTTTGGACAGAAGACCATCATTCACAAAGCACAAACAGAGACCACAACTTAGTGTAACACTATCCAGAAGTCACAATGAAAGTAATGCCCAAGACATCATTGACCATTAGTGAAAAGGAGGCTAGAATGAATCCCCATACACATACACAACACACTGCTAAGGAAGGAGGAAATATCTAGCACAAAAGATACAAGATGACCGCAAAGAATCCATAGATGGATGTAATAACTCTGACCATCAACGGTCTGAATTCACCCATTAAAAGACAAAGGCTAGCAGATTGGATAAGGAAACCAAACCCATCAGTCTGTTGTCCGCAAGGGACACATCTCAAGGTAGCAGACAAAAACATATTGAGGATCAAAGGCTGGTGAAAAGTATATCAAGCTAATGGCAACTTAAACAAAAACAGGAGCTGCAATCCTAATCTCTGACAAAATCGATCTCAAGATGCAGGACATAGCAAGAAATAAGGATAGGTTCTATATAATGCTCAAGGGTTCAGTAGACAAAGAGCCAGTGAGAATAGTAAATATATATGCACCCCAGGAGAGACCTGCAAAATCCATCAACTGAACCCTTCAAAAGATGAAAAAAGAAATCACAGGTTCAACCATCATATTAAGTGACTTCAACAAACTGCTCTCCTCTTTCACACTGAAGGACAGAACAGTTGGAAAGAAGCTCAACAAGTAGACTACAAAACTAGACTCAACAATTAAACAACTTGACCTGATAAACAAATTCAGAGCTTTCCACATAACTGGGGGGGAAAATCACATTTCAAGTGCACATAGCATGTATTCTGAAGTAGACCACAGGCTGGGGCACAAGTCAAACCTGAGTAAATTCAAACATAGAGAGGTCACTTGGACTTCCTTCTCTGACCACTATGCCATAAAACTGGAAATTAACAACAACAACAAAAAAACATAGTTGGAGGATAAACAACTTTCTTTTTCAAAAGGAGTGCGTCTTTGACCAAATTAGAGATGAAATCAGGAATTTCTAGAAACTAATGAGAATGAGAATACAATATACAAAAACACATGGGCTATAGCAAAGGCAACTATCAGAGGATGTTTGATAGCAACAAAGGCACATATGAAGAAGGGAGGTTTAAGGTTGATACTCTGTCACAGAGTATCTGGAACAGAGTCAACAGAATAATCCTTACAATAGCAAAAGAAAAGAAATAATGAAAATCAAAGTGCAGAGAAGTGGGAAAAGAAAAAAACTGCAGTAAAAAGCTGGTTCTTCTAAGGGATTAGCAGAATCAACAAGCTGTTGGCTAATTTAAACAAAGATAGGAAGGAGCAGACATCAATATCTAGGATAAGGGAGGAGACAAGTGAAATTACAATGAACCCTAATGAAATTAAAAGATTAATTACACAGTACTACAAAGGCCTGCACTCCACTGAATTCAACAATTTGGAAGACATGGACAAATACTTGGAAGAACAATCCCTCCCCAGACTATCTCATATTGATGTTAAGAACCTGAACAAACTCATAGCAAAAAGAAGAAATTTAAAAGGTTAATAAGGAACTAAAAATTTCCAACTCAAATGGCTTCACAGGAGAATTCTACCAAGCAATCAGGAAAGAGCTCACACCAACTCTGCACAAGCTCTTCCATGGCATAAATAAGGATGGCAAACTATCAAGCTCATTCTATGAAGCTAGTATAACACGGATACCAAAACTGGACAAGGATCCCACAACAATAGAGAACTGCAAGCCAATATCTCTAATGGACATTGATGCAACAATCCTTAACAAAATTTTGGCCAATAGAATA
Organism: Echinops telfairi; assembly: GCF_000313985.2. Classification (NCBI taxonomy): domain Eukaryota; kingdom Metazoa; phylum Chordata; class Mammalia; order Afrosoricida; family Tenrecidae; genus Echinops; species Echinops telfairi. The sequence goes on from NW_022103924.1 coordinate 2,564,251, forward strand.
CAAAAGTATATAAAATGAACAATTCATCATGACCCAGTGGGATTCATACCAGGGATGCAGGGATGGTCCAACATCTGAAAACCCACCAACATTATCCACCACATTGAAAAGAAAAAGACAAGAACCACATGATAATATCAATCGTGGTGCAGTTCACTATCGCAAAGAACTGGGAACAGTCTAAATGTCCACCAAGACGAATGGATTAGAAAACTCTGGTACATACATACAACGGAGTATTACCCATCCCTAAAAAGCAGCGATGGAATGATGAAGCACCTCGTCTTGTGGAAAGAGTTGGAGGATTTTTTGCTGAATAATGTTAGCCAAGCACAAAAGCACAAGTACAACATGAGTCCACTGAGGTAAGTTCAAACTGCAGAACAGGCACAGGGGAAAATGCACATAACGCACAGTTCCCGGGCTAAGGACCAGATACTCTGGCATGAGTCAGACCAAACCCCAGAGATGTATATGGCATCAATAAAATAAAAATAATGAATAATAGAATGGTAGATGAACGGATACATTGGATGGAGTAAGATAGGGATATATATATGCAATAATATGTATATTATATATAAGATTTATATTAACAAGGGTTCCTGGGGGAAAGGTGGGGGGGGAATAAAGGGGAGCTGATATAAAACGGTTCAAGAAGAAAATAAATGCTGTGAAACCGATGGTGGCAGCAATTGTATGATTATGCTTGATCTAATTGAACTATGGATTGTTATGAGCTCCCAATAAAATGTAAAAAACAAAACAAAACAACTTTAACTCATCCTTTCCATCCACTCATCTAACTCTTTCTGTTCCACTTTTTAGCAAAACCCCTCCAAAAAAGTCATCTTTACTTATGATATCTACTCCCCTTTCTCTTCTTTGACCCCTACTCCTTGGCAAATCCAGCTACAGACTTGGCCCAGCCCCATTCCTATAACAAGTATCACCCTTGATTTTTGAGGCCTCATTCAAAACTGAAAAGAATCCTCCTTTATCATCCTGAGACATGACTAACAAGACGTATGCATCTTCTGATGCAATCAGATTCCCTGAATTTTCCTTATTGCTTTCAAAGTCCTCATGCCTCCTGTTCATCCTTTTGATGGAAATATCTGTCATCGGGAGTCTTTCATTAACTTCAATGCTTTTCAGCAATTCTTAAAGCATGTATAGTAGGTCAAGATTTACAAATTTAGAATCCTAAAGAGCACAGGCAGTCAATGTGAGTGAATGAAACTCAGTGAGACTTTTAAAAGGGTAAGAGATAAGTGCAAATGGCCCTTGGGCTTAGGACTCGGGTGCCATAATAAGTGGACCATGTTGCTGTTACCTGCTGTGACAACCTATATCCCACTGTGATCCTTAAGGTTTTCGTTGGCTGTTTTTTCAGAGGTAGAGATCACTAGGCCTTTCTTCCAAGTCCATCTTCATCTGGAAGTTCTGCTGAAACCTATCCAGTATCATAACAACGCACATGCTTCCACTGACAGATGGGTAACGGCTCTGTGTATGAGGTGCAATGGCTCAGAATCAAGGAGAGTCTCCTGCATGGAAGGTAAGACTTTTACACCATGGCACCACAACTGCCCCTGATGTAACCATCATCTTCTGGAAAGGACTAAAGAAGACAAGCGCTGCCCAGCGCAAGACAATGATTGCTCTGCTGGAATATGTGCTGAATGTTGTCCCAAGTTCTGATTTTTCAAGGGAAAGTAAGACATATAGCTTCTTTTGTGAAATCTATAGGTTTTTAACTGTTGGCTAATAATTCCTAGGTTCATCAAAGCACTATGTGGCTAGCAGAATCAAAAACCAATCAAAATATGCATGGAGACCAGAGTTGGCCTCCAAGCCAGTAGTTCGCAACTTTGGTCTTATGTTTTCATCTTGAATTCAACTTTCCTTTGCTTATTTCTCCCATGTGTCAAGTAATTGTATTATTTCCTCTTTATTTTCACAAGCTCTTTTCTTAGTTCTTGAGAATTGGAACCAGGAGATGGATGGATAGAGAACAATTCTTTTATTCCACCACACACTGAACTTTAAGAGCTTCATTACTGATTCAATTTATATTTGTGAGTCAAGAAGATTTTTCTTCCATCCTTCTTTCTTTAGTTTGCTTCTGTTCTAAATCAGAGCACAAAGAATAAAGTGCTAGGGTTATTCACCAGATGACAGAACCACCCAGTGAAAACACCCGCGTTGTCTGTGAACTAAAAAGGCCCAAGCAAAAGTCTGACCAGAAAACTAGAAGGCAAATAGGATAAACACTACGCCAAAAAGAATGAGGGTCTGGAAATCCTTTTCTCGTTGAACATGGAAATTGGCAGTGAAATTTTTCATCCACATTTGCTACTTCTAAGAGGGATATCTTATCTATGCAAAGGTTGAACCTTGGGACTCTGTCTGGTGTTGGTGTGGTTAGTATATTTTAGCCCAGAAAAGATAGGTTAAATGACTGCCTGCCTTCATGCAGGCATAACATATTCTTGACCCTGCAAGGCTATCCTTATATTTGTTGTTTGTACTCACAGCTATTGAGTCCATTTGAACTCAAACAACCCTATGTAAAACAAAACAAAACATTACCCAGTCCTGCAACACCCTCACAATTGTTCTTATGTTTGAGCCCATCAATACATCCACCAATTTATTTTGTATTTCATTGCCCTGCAAATTTACTTAGCATGATGTCCTTCTCCAGGGACTAGTTTCTCCTGACAACATGTCCAAAGTACATGAGAACACATCTCGCCATCCTTGCCTCTATGGAGAATTCTGGCTGGCTTTTTTCCAAGACATATTTGCTTGTTCATTTGGCACTCCACTGTACTTTCAATATTCTGCACCAATACCATAGTACAAATGCATTTATTCTTCTTCGATCTTCCTTACTTAATGTTATTGGTAGTTCTGTCGAATGGGCTTTGACTCATGGCAACCTTATCTATAACAAAATTAACATGGCCCAGTCACATATCAGCTTCATGACCATTGATACGTTTATGCTCATTGTTGAGGCTACTGTATCACTCCATGTCACTCCGTGTCACTGTCTCCCTCATTTCTCAATGAGCCTCTAATTTACCAAGCATGATGTATTTCTCTAGCAACTGGTCTCCTCTGATGACATGTGCCAAGTAAATAAGCCAAAATATCACCTTCCTCACTTCCAAGGAGCAATCTGGGCATAGTTCCTCTCCTTAGTTCGACTTGTTCATTCTTCTGGTAGCCCAGGGCATGCTCAATATTCCTCATCAAAACCACAATTTAAACATGACTTATCTAGCTGTCTTCTTTTATCACTGCATGTTTTCACATGCATGTGGGGCCATTGAAAAGACCATGGCTTGAGTCAGACACACTTGGGCTATCAAAGTGACATTCCCGTTTTTAAAAACTTTAAAGAAGTCTTTCACAGTTGCTCAATGCAACATGCCATTTGATTCTTCTACTATTGCTTCCGTGGACATTGAATTTTGATCCATGTAAAATGAAATTAATGGCAAATTTATTTTTTATCTCCATTTATCAAGATGTTTATTGATCCAGTTGTGAAGATTTTCATTTTCTTTATGTCTTTGCCCTTCATCATAAGTGCTTTATTAAAAAATAATTTTTAAAATTATGGCCATCAATTTTATTCTGATCATGTATTACAAAGAATGACTCCATAGGATTTTCTTGGCTGCAACTTTATGAAAGCAGATTACCAGGCCATTCTTTTGCAGCACCACTGCATGGGTTTGAACTGCCAACCTGTTGATTAATCATCATGTGCAAACCATTTGTACCACTAGGGACCAGAAAGTCTTTCACACACCCATCTAAATTTGAGAAATTAGGAAAACCCCAATATTTCTCAGTAAAAGCTAGCCGAAGAAAACCCCCTCCTTTTGCTTGAAAAACTTTTAAAGAGCATCAGCCTTCCCTTAGGTTAAGATCTTTAGCTTGCTTAAAACCTTTGATTCCTGAGAAAGAGTCTGTCTCTCACAGTTAACCATCATTTTACATTAGTATGAGTATGTTTCAAACCTTTCTGGGGAGACCTTTCTTTTAAGAAAGCTATCAGGAATTGAGAGAGACATAGATTCCAGAAGTTGGCGGCTGAGATATTGCAGAGTCGATTAGTGCTCACAATATTCATGAGTTCCTGCATATTTTCCATATTCCCTTGTAGTAAAGATGGCCATGTGGCTAGTTTTGATCAAAGGATTAGCTGGTGTTCTTTTCCCCCACTCTCTTCTATCCCCATGATTTAAAATGATTCATGGTTCAGATGAGAAAGTCACATGAGGATCCTCTCACCACTTGGATGAGAGAGGACGTGAGGGCCATTCAACTCTCATGGACTTTGCATAGTGAAAAATGAAATTTGTCACAGCAGCTAGCATTGATTATCCATATGCTTGCAATACCCATTAGACTGAGCTTCAGGAAAGGAAAGTGGCCATTCTTCCATCCCTACAGGAAAAGAGGGGTGGGGAGGTACTGGGACAATGTACAACTACTCTCTGGGATTTTGTAACTCAGACTCTACATGGGACTCAATTGGAATGGAACATCATCCACTGAAACACTCACATAGTAGCTGTGGCTATATTTTATTGTTGGGGTTCTAACACATAGTCCGGTGCAATTCTGCTGAGGAAATGTCAACTCACATCAAGGTTGCCTGCAAACTCAGACAATGAAAAGCTTTCATAGAAAAGAATGGCTCTCCAAAGACCAACTAGAACAAAGGAAAAGGCATGCCTGATTACAAAAAGCCAAGCTGTCTGCCCTAGATAAGGGAAGAAGTGGGGAAGAGCAAAGACTCTGGTCCTTTAGTTAGTTTATTTGTTAAACTGTCTTGGCATAGTTTTAGCAATGACTTCAGAGGTGGGCAGACATGTCTCTGAGAAGGTGACTACATTTCTGCCAGAAGAAAATGGGGAGGAACAACCTCCCATCAGTGAAAAAATACTTAACAATACTTACCTAGAACCCAAGGGGAGAATATGCCTGGTATTATGCTCCTAAGTGGACATCCTGAACTAATTCCTCTCTAGACCTTGGTACCCCAGGCCATGTGTTATAGACTACTGGGACGTTAGACTCTTTTCTTTTGAGGCACACAATATCCTTCAGAGGTCCCACCAGAAGGAGTCAGTGTGGAAAGTCCACTAAGTGAACCAGGCTTTGCCTCAAACTCATTTGTGTCCCTTGAACTTGGGCTGAAACTCCCTATTGTGAGAAGAAGCAGATGACTGCTATCCCAAGGGCATAGAACTGGTGGTCATTAGACTTTGGTTTTGATTTCTTGCCTTGAGGGTGCCCAATGAGTGGTGGGGAAGGACTACAATATGCTCACTATTTTAATACCCTCCTTGCTTTATTATTACATGTATTAATCTGGTAGGCATGGATCTACTTCTGTCAATGATTATTATTGAAAGTTTTGCCTTATCATCAACCCCTATTGTTTGTGTAAATAGTACCCAGACACTTAAAAGTTTGGTCTGTACAATTCAACAATTCGCATATTGCAGTTTGTAGCCAACCTATACTTAAATAATCTCCCTTTTCCAAACAGTTTTAAAGTCTATACCATTGGAAAAATTAATGAAAATCAATAGAATTACTTCATGCCTCAGGGATATGATTGCTAATGTTCTCTAATATAAAATAACAATGATGTCTCTAAGGGAAACCAGAGATATAGATAAAGGATGTGTAAGCCTTGTTATCAGAGAAAATCATAAAGTTGATTATGGTAGATATAGTTAGGTTAAAACGTAATGTCTTATCATTTGATCTCCCCTTTGACCCATTTAACAGTTGTTTCCATTTTAAAACAACAAGTGAAGGGGAAATACATATAGATTAAGTCTCCAGTCAATTCCCTCTGACCACAGATCAGGGACGTGAGCAGCCTTGCTGTCTATCATGCAGAGCACATTGGAAAGTAGATTATTAAGGTACAGTTTACTTTATTATTGTTGCTAGTCTTTTTAAAATATTTTTTTCTGTATATGAAATCCAGGATAGGTAAGACCATAACTGGATTGATGGTTTCTCGGGAGTGTGGCAACGGAGGTTGGGGGGTGGAGGGGCAGGAGGGGGGCACGGGGGTGTGTCGGAGGGCTAGTCATGATGAGTACAAGCAGGAAGAAAACATTCTAACGTTGATTGTGGTGATGATTGTACAACTGTTCTTGATGTGATTAAACTATTGAGTTGTATGATAGATACGTGGAATATGTGCCAATATAACTGGTTAAAGAAAGAAGGAAGAAGAAGAAGTTGGTCCAGAAAGATGACTTTGGTTCAGACTTTAGTTATGGAAAGAGAACCCTGATCTTCCAATGGGAAGAGAGGAATTAACTTAGCTAATAATGAGAGCTACGGATAGAAATGGTTTCACTCAGACAGGTTCATCTTCTTTGCCCACTAAAAGAAAGAAGGGGGGCTTGAAGGAAATGAGAACAAAGACGAGATGCAGGCCTCCCTCACTGGCACAAATGCGAAGCGATGCAGATGTTTTGTGGTCTGGAGGCCAGTTTTCCATCAAGTGGACAGAGTTCTTCCTCCATCTCCGACTGCCCACTGTCCCTCACTGAATCAGTACCTGTGGCTTCAAGACTGAGGACCTCTCAATCCTCCTGGTAGGAAGAGGAACTTTCTTTCCTTAAGAATTTAGTTCTGGAGTCCCTGCATGGTACAAAGAGTTAGCACACTTGGCTGCTAATCAAAAGTAAGCTAGCCCGCTTAGAAGTGTCTCAGAAGAAATGGCCTGGTGATCTCCTTCAAAAGGAAAAAAAGAAAAGAAAAAAAACCCAGCCAGTGGAAACCTTATGGAGTACAATTCTACTCTCACATCTGAGGTTTCCACAAGCCAGAATCAATTCAAAAGCAAATTATAAGAGCTATGGAGTACACAGGGAATACCAACAGATAAATATAGGGAGAACATGAGGTACAGACAAAGGCACAGTTTGGAGTGCTACATCAACAAGCCCAAGAATGCCGAGGCTCGTCGCCAGGAGCGGGAAGAAAGGGATGAAGCAGACTGCTCGCAGAAGGAATCAGCCCAGCTGACACCCTGACTCCGGAATTTTTGCTTCAAGAAGTGTGAAACAATCAAGTTCTGTTATTTTGAGCCCTCCGCTTGTAGCATTTTGTCATCGCAGCCATAGGACACTATCTAAAGTCTCTGGAGCCTTCTCAGCAGGAACCGTGGGTGCCAGGCTGGACAGCATTCCTGCATGGCACTTCCAGTGCCTGCCTTGAGATGCTACCTCAGATTTAATGTCCTAAGGGAAAATCCCATTGGCCCAGCTTGGATAATATGTCCACTGCTTGGCCAGAGTGGAGTGGGGCATCTTGGGTGACAGTCTTCCAAGGTGGTGAGCTAATTCCTTGAAACGCATAGAACGGGCATGAAGTAATTCCCTGGAAAGGAAATGAGGTGCTATTAGCATGAATGGGGAGCAGCAAAAACAACAAATGTCCTTCCACCTCCTCCCTGAGTTAATATATTTGATTCTCACCCAAGGCTGCTGTAGACGGATGCATTTGCCCAAAGGAATGACACCATGCTGATGCAGAAAAGCCGCCACTTGGTCCAAGCCTAACAGAGAAAACGCTGTTCCATAAAACGCTCAACACGGGTCTGTGGGCACCTTCCGCCGGTGAGGCTGCGGCTCACCTGCAGAAGAAAGAAAGGAAAATTGCCCCAACTGTCGCCCAGCGTGCCCCTTCGAACTCTGTCTCAGGAGCTTGGTTTAGTGGAACTCGGAGGTAGCTGCTGCCTACCTCAGGTGCTGACCTTTCTGCAGGAGAACCCATGCTGTCCTCCCCACTCTCATGGGAAGCCTTTCTCCTAGCACACGTCCTCCGGCCGTGGTAGCAGACAGCACCCTGCTGTAGGCTGACAATTTAGCTCTGGGGTCCCTGCATGGTTCAAACAGTTAACACACTCACTCAGCTGCTAATCAAAGGTAAGCTATTCCCCTTAGAGGTGTCTCTGAAGAAAAGGCAAGGGCAAGGACCCTGCAGGGGTGGGGGAGGGAGGGAGGAAAGAAAGGAGGAACCCACCCTGAAACTTTTCAAAGGTGGAACTATTTTCCTGAAAATGCAGTGTCTGTGTGCCATAGGTGTTGGCATAACTGACCTTCTGTCTTGAGTTGGTCCAGTGAATGGATTTTTTAGGAAAACGGAAATGCATGGGTGTGGAGTTGCCAGCACTGAAGGAAGTTTCCAGGCGACTTGTCATGGCACAATTTATAGACTCCAGTCTCCAAAGGGCTGTAGCAGGGCCTGTGGAGCGGGTGTGATTTGTGGATGGTGGCAGAGGCTGGTGCCTGGCAGACATCCATGCTGACTGAGAGCAGCCTGCACACATGTGTTGCCCGGACACACAACCAACAATACCTGGGGGGGTTGGAGTGGAAAGAGCGGAAAGAAAATGTTCTCATCCAGAGGAGAAATAAAAATGGGACCCAGAAAAAAGAATTGTGAATAACTATGGGGGTGACAGATTTGAAGCAATGCCTCAAGGGTGAAGGGTCTCCTTGCCCTGCCCTCACTGAGTCTTAATTTAAAGCAGCTACTTGAACTTGTCATTCTATCCTGAAAGACACAAGGATGCCTTAAAAATATTCTGAAGCAAAGGCAAGTATCTCTTAGCTGTTGCTTCAATCCCCTGGGACTTGAACAAATAGACATTAAGTAATAGAAACATATAACTGGATACCGATTACCTTCCCCGGGCTTCCCTCAAGAGCAGCAGAGTCCAGACGAAGTTGCCTGCAGCTCCTGGTAAAAGCCAATTAGGCAGAAAGGCATGACAGTCAGCACACTGTCCTGGGAAAAGGACCACAGTGGTGTTTGCAGGGGCCCAGTGCACAGTGCCAGAACCAAGGACCCACACGCAGGGTCCATCTGGGCAAGCCCGAATAAGTAAACCATTTTCCTCTGGAACGAAATGGCTGTGGCTCAAACCTTCTGTGAAGCCACAATTGCTTCCCTCCTCAGATCCCTTCCAGAAAGCCCACACATCTGTGTACACACTCTAAAATAAATACGAATAAAAACAGAATCCATGCTGAGGGGTGGGGTGGGAAGGACTTCTGATGTTCTCTGGGTGGACCTAAAGCTGCTCATCTTACCCAGGAGAGCCTGTTTTGTGGCTCCCCATTCCACACAAACACAACTGTTGAGATCCACAGCACCAAACATCCACCCCCAAATTAGCTGCAAACCCCCAAATCCAGCTCAGAGGATAAAAATGCATAAATTTCTTTTCAAGCTAATTGGAAACCTTCCAATCCCAGACCCATTCCCAGCCCCAATTTGGTGCAAAATTAACCAAAGACTTTTCTTCTTGCCAAGGGAGCAAAATAATATTCTGCTTCTGCTATTTGCAAGCGGATTCTTGTCCATTTCCCAAAGGCGATCTCTCTGTATTGAACTCACCATCACAAGGAAGGAAAATGCTGGTCTGACTTCGGGAAAGCTGGAGACAAATAGACTGTCACCTTGCCATGCTGCGGGCTCAGAGACTGCATTTGGGCACAAGGAAAGGGAGAGCGGGTTTGCAGCCAAGCTAAGTCAGGGTATGCCGACCAATGACACTGGTGCTTCTAATGGGCCAACAGAAAATGAAAGCAGTGCATTTGTCAGGCCGTCAGAAAATGGCCTGGTCACCTTAAGGCTACCTTACTGACTTAAGGCCTTCTGCCACTCAAGTGGAGACTTGACCCCAGTATTAGTTACTACTTTCATGAAGCTCAAGGTTATGGTTGCTAGTGCTCATTAGCATGCAAGAGTAGATACATATCCCTAAATCATCAGCATCTGCTGGCTGACAGTTGCCGAGGATTCTCCTATACCCGAAGACACCTTTGGCCATTTGTCAAAATTCAGCTCACATACCACCTCCTTCATAACTCCCACCCACCCAAACACACTAAATCACCCTTTCTCGTAGTCCCAAGCAGAGCCTCCAATGTACTTGGTTGCACATCGCTTCAAAGAAGTCTAAAAATCCTTATGCCCCCCTCACATAGTGCTAAGATAGCATTAAAAAATTGTATCATAAGTTTAAATTGCTGCAGATAGTGTCATTTCCTTTGTCCAATACATTTTTTAAAGTATTACATCACTCATTAAGTGCTGCCAATTGAATCAAAATATCAGAGCAATTCTATACCTGCCATGATCTATTTTGAAAACACCCAAAATGAACATTATTGATAGTTACACAGCAAAATTTATTTCCCACATGATGAATTATGCATGTGAGAAATGTAGAACAGGCAATGGTTGAGTTATATTCTTACACAGGGAGCACACATACACACAAATTATCAGTTTATTGCTCTATTTTCTCCTTGAGCTCCTTGTATTCACTTCCTTTTTAAACAAGTACAATGTTTATATGTTCAAAAAGTATCAATTATTATTTTCTGTAACTTGGAACTATCACTCTTGGTTTATATGTACTTAAGCAGGATTCCCCAGATCGGGTTATTATTGTTCTAGTACATACTATCAGATCGGTTCTGACTTAGCAATCCTATGCACAGCGTAACAAAACTGCCCATTCTCATGCTTGTTTCTATGCCTAAGCCAATTGTTGCAGCCACTGTGTTGAAGGCCTTCCTCTGTTTCAATGCCAAGCATGGTACCCTTATACAAGGACTTGTCTATCCAAACAACATGTCCAAGATCCACCTGACCTCAGCAATAATATCCCCTGTTCTACATTTTCTGAATCCGGCCTTAATCACTGGCGGCTCCCTGTCAATGTACTGCTACAGGAGTTGTTGGCTGATCTTTAGCAAAATTTTACTTGCATGTGATATCAATAATATTGTTCTGTAATTTAAGCCTTCTGTTGGGTCAATTTTTATTGAAATTAGGCACAAATATGGATCTCTTCCTGTCAATTAGCCAAGTAGCTGTATCAAAAATTTCCTGGGATAGATAAGTAAGTGCTTCCAGTGCTTCATCAGCTTGTTGAAATATTTCTATTGGTATTCCATCAATTCCTGGAGCCTTTTTTTGGTTTTGGTTTCATTTTGGCTAATACTGTCAGTGCCACTTGAACTTCTTCCTTAAGCACCATTGGGTCTTGCTCATATGCTACTTCCTGAAATGATGGAATGCCAACAAGTCCTTTTTTGGTGCTGTGACTCTGTATTCTCTTCATCTTCTTTTGATGCTTCCTGAATTATTCAATATTTTGCCCATAGAATCCTTCAATATCGTAACTCAAGACTGAATTTTTCTTGAGTTCTTTCAGTTTAAGATATGATGAATATTTCTTCCTTTTGAGTTTTCGTACTCTAGGTCTTTGCATATTTCATTATAATATTTTACTTTGTCTTTTGCCCTTTGAAATTTTCTTTTCAGCTCTTTAACTTAATCATTTCTTCCATTTTCCTTAATTACTTTACGATTAAAAGCAAGTTTCATAGTCTATTCTGACATTCCCTTTGAACTTTTCTTTCTTTCCTGTTTTTTTAACGACCTTTTGCTTTTTCCGTGAATGATGTTCTTGATGTCCTCTCACAGCTCGTCAGTTCTCCTGTAATTAGTGTTCAATGCAGCAAATTTGTTCTTCAGATGTTCTGGAAATTGAGGTGGAGTGGACTCCAGGTCATATTTTGACTCTTGTGGACTTGTTTTCTTTTCCTTCAGCTTTACCCTGAGCAATTGATCGTCTGTTTCACAGTCAACCTGCTTTTAGCTGCTGATATTGAGCTTCTCCAGCGTCTCTTCCCACAGATGCAGTCAATTTTATTTCTGTGCATTCGATCTGGAAAAATCCAGTGTAAAGTTGCCTCGTGTGTTGTTGAAAAATTGTATTTGTTATGAACAAGTCCTTGGCCTTGAAAATTTGATAATGGGATCTCTAGCTTTGTTTCTATCACCAAGGCCCTATTTTCCAACTACCATTCCTTCCTATTTGTTTCCAACTTTTGCATTCCAGTTTCTAATAATTTTCCATACCTTTTTATCACATATTTGGTCAATTTCCGACTGAAGTCATCGGTAGAATTCTTCAATATCTTCATCACTAGCTTCTGTGATTGGTGCATAATTTTTAATATTATTTGTATTGATTGGATTTTCTTAAAGGCAGATAGATACAATCCTAACACAGACAGCATTGTATTTCAAGATTGATTTTGCAATGTCCTTTTTGACAATGATTGCAACCCCATTACTCTTGATTGTTTTATTCCTGGCATAGTAAATAATATAATTTTCTGATTCAAGATATCCACTGTATTAGTCTAGGTACTTTGGAGAAACAAATCCACAGCAACTCACGTATAAGAGAGAGTTTTATGCAAAGAAAATGTGCATCACGAAAACATCCCAATCCAATGCTACCCAAGCCCACAAGTCCAACATTAACCCATACCCAACACCAGAGTCCACAAAGTCCTTCACCTCACAAAACAGAGGCAATGATGCCGACTGCAGGAGGAAAGCTGAGTCAGTGAACGTGTAAGCATCTCAGCACTGGCAGGGGTCTCCACATGACTGCTCCAGCACCCAGGGCTGCATCGGGATAGATCCATGCGGCTTCTCCTTGGGGATGTCTTGTAGGAAATCCATCTTGCAAGCTGAAGCAGGGAACTGCTAAGGCAGCTGCATCCGATGCAACCATCACAAAACAAGAGACCCGAGAACTAGAAAGGCGAGGCTTCACCACCCATTTATCCCTCCGCCTTTCAACCAGCACCACATGTGATTATCGGCCAGGCTGGCACAATTAACTAACTCATCCACTACCAGTCCAGTTCAGCTCACTAATACCTAAGATAACAATCATTATATCCATTTTATTTTTGATGACTTGAAATTTCCCTAGATTCATACTTCTCACATTCTAAGTTCCAGTCACTAGCAGATTTTTGTAGCTGTTTCTTCTTAAACTGAGGCATTTCCCATCAGCATTCCCCATCAATAAATGAAGATTCTCTAAAGGTTCCACTTCCAATCTTCACTACCTCTATTCACAACACTATTGTTGACTCTACTCTGAGAAAGATCAAGTTACAGTTTCACTAATTATCAAAATAGATCAATCAATCAACAGAGTATCATAAATTTTAATAAATAATTGTTAAGCTTAAAGGATAAATTTGATTGAAAATTCACTTCTTTTTTTTTAAAATCAATTTATTGGGGCTCATACAATTCATCACAATACATAGATCAATTGTGTACAGCACATCTATACTTCTTAAAGAATTAAAATTACATGTAACTCTTAAATATGATTGAACTGTTGAATTGTATGATTATGAATTATATGCAAATAAAACTGTTTTTTAAAAGATTCAAAAGACTCTTTTTGTCTACCAGCTTGTATGCTATGGATTAAAATTACTTATTGCTAGAATGAGATATGGTTTAGCATCAAAATTTTACATTTTTAGAGATAATGCTCTGAGAAACCTGGTTCTCCCCAAAGCAAGATGTCAATGAAAGGAGTTTTATGAATCAAAAAATTACATAACTATTATCAACAATCAATTATGACTGCTTACCTGACCAATCAATTGGTCCCTTCTTCAATATGTCAAAAGAAAATAATTGGATATCAGGAGATATGAAAATGTTGAGGTATAGACCCAAAAAGGTTAACCAAAATTTTCAGATGACTACTAATTTTACCTACTTAGTTGTTTTTTAGTTTTTTGTTTTTGTTTTTTCACTACTCAGTTCTCTAAAGACCTCTTATTTAAACTAAACAAAGTATGAAGATTAAAATATCTGTTCTTTTAATATACCTTTGGCAATATTTCTTTAGTTTTTTCTATTGAGATATATTTCACTTAAGATACAAATCACTCGTTAAAAGTATACAATCACCCTTTTAATTATACAGTTCAGTAATTTTTTTTCTTTTTAGTATATTCAGAAATTTGGTCAACCATTACCAATATTTAATTCTTT
>NW_022103924.1:2578343-2593939 GCF_000313985.2 Echinops telfairi
GCTCCTCATTTTTCCCTCCCTCCCCCATGAACCCTTGATAATTTATAAATTATTATTATTTTTTCATGTCTTACACTGGCCTATGTCTCTCTTCACCCACTTTTCTGTTGTCCGTCCCTCTGGGAGACGGTTATATGTAGATCATTGTGATCTCCCCCCACCTTCCCCTTACCCTCCTGGTATTATTATTCTTATTATTAGTCCTGAAACTAATTGGTCTCAGACCATTATCAGTTTCATTATTTATCTGTCTTGGATTCCCTGTGTTTCCAGCTCTTATCTGTACTACTGTACATGCTTTTGTCTAGCCAGATTTGTAAGGTAGAATTGGGGTCATGATAATGGGGGTGAGGAAGCTTTAAAGATCTAGAGGAAAGCTGCATGTTTCATCAGTGCTATACTGCACCCCTACTGGCTGATTGCTTCCTTGTGACCCTTCTGTAAGGGGATGTCCAACTGTCTACAGATGGGCTTTGAGTCTCCACTCCATGCTTCCCCCTCATTCATACTGATATAAATTTTTGTTCTGAGTCTTTGATGCCTGATATATGATCCCATTGACACCCCATAATCACACAGACTGGTATGCTTCTTCCATGTGGACTTGGTTGATTCTCAGCTAGATGGCCGCTTATTGATCTTCAAGCCTTTAAGACCCCAGACACTATATATTTTGATAGCCAGGCACCATCAGCTTTGATCACCACATTTGCTTATGCATCCATTTTGTCTTCAGAGATCGTGTCCGGAAGGTGAGCATCACGGGATGCCAGGTTAATAGAACAAAGTGTTCTTGCATTGAGGATGTACAGTTCTTCTGAAAAAACTATTTAATTGTATGATATGTGAATTATAGGGCAATAAAACTGTTGAAGGAAAAAAAAATCACAGGTTTAGCACATATCACTTCATATAAATGTCTACCTTATGCCTATTGGGAATATCAATCTACCAAACTGCATTTAGCTTCAGTTAGAGAAATACTGACTTTAGTTTCAAATAAATGCATTAATATGCAACCACACATGACCATTTTACTTCAGACTATATTTCAGAAATGAGAAAATAACATCCACACAGATCTCCTTCTGAGAGGGAGAAGAACCCAAATCAAACCATTGCCTGCCATCAAGTTGATTCTGACGCATAATACAAAACCCTGTATAGGGTTTCTGAGAATAAATTTCTCAGGGAGCAGAGAGCTTCCTTCATCTTTCTCCCCCAGGGTGCCTAGTAGGTTTGAACTCCCAATAGTGCAGTTAGCAGCCTAATGCCTGATCCACATTGTCACCAGGGTTCCTGTGAATAATGTAAGGCCTTCATTATTACGTATGGGTACTCTCTGCCTCACTTTTGTGAAAATTTTCTTAGGAGGGATATAGTCTTTGATGTTTTTTAGGAGATTCAGGAGGTGGTGTTGCCAAATAGAAATTGTAATTCCTGTGCCTCATTCAACAAAATATCTAAATTCAGAACATCCTAACACAGACCGAATACCCCTTATCTCTGAACATTCAATTTTGCCCTTAGAGGAACTGCACAGCTGCCTAGATTTGGGAAGTGTGCCCCGTAGACAGCCTCCCTACACCCCAGCTGTCAAAAATCCTGGCTTTTTCTGCCTGCCTGTCCTGTAGGGGCCAATCAAGTGGACAAAGCTGGCTATAGAACTACCAACAATCGCCAAATCTTTGTCAGATCTGCATTGCCCCGTCCTGCTTCTGTTAATCTCTAATATCTGCCTCCCCACACCCTGCCTCAACATTGACTTCTGAAGAAGTCAACCTCTAACAGTAAGACACTATACATTCTCTGCAGGCTATTGATCTCCCAATTAAAGAGGGCTTTGACAATGCCAGTATTTGGATTTGTGGCTTTATTACTCCAAAGATTTTTATGCCCCAGAGCAAAAACACCATGCCTTTCTTTGAACAAGTGGGAGAAGAAAATGGTTAGAGAGGAGATGGGGGAGGTGAAAGGGTCCACTGCTGATTACAGCCAGATTCTCTGTGAGAATCACTGTGGAAATCGAATCAACCTGAGGTTGATTCCTTGAAACCAACTCTGTCTACACAACTCTACATTTCTGCCCTAATTAAAAACTCAACATACTGCACTCTTTCTTCTTTTGCTTTTAACTGAGGTAAAATTCGCACAACATAAAATTAATCATTGAAAAATATATAACTCTGTAGTATTTATTGCATTCACAACCACTCACAACCAATTATTCTCTGTAGTCCCAAAATATTTTCATCTTCCCCAAAGAAAACCTAATATTCATTGGCACTCACACCCCATTCCGTCTACACCCCAGCTCCTAGCAAGCACTAAGAAACTTGTATTTCAACGCATCTGTCCATTCCAGATGTCTCAGATAAGATTACATACTACTTATTCTTTTAGGACTGTGCTCAAGGATTCATCCATGTCATAGTATACATCAAAACATGTCCTCCTTATTGCTTGTGCCAGTTACATAATCTGTCCATTTGAGCGAAGGGTGGAGTCTAGCCTGTCAATCAGGTCATAGCTAATGAGGCCCCTGTGTGGTCATGGCCTTCTCCTGAGGATTCTGGAAACTCCTGTCTTCCTCCCTGGAGGCGGGCCACACACTTTTTGCTTGCCCTTCCTGTTGACAAAACAGCTGGAGCCATGCTAATACTGATAAGCCAGAGCCCTGGAGCTGAGGAGCCATGTGGAGACTCATGCCAGTGTGGAGATGCTTCCACAAGACTTTCTATCCACAGGCCTGTGATCTTCCTGAATTTGGCATCATTGCATGTGTTGTATGAGTCTGAGAGGAATTCATAGATTGGTATTGGACATATGGGCTAATATTGGACTTATGGACTTGATCTGGACTGGACCAGGATATTTTCTTCCTATACAATTAGTCTTTGATATAAAACTCTCTCCTACACAGATATGAGTGTCTCTGGATTTGTTTCTTTAGTCAACCCAGACTAACACATGTCTTAATAATAATCCATTGTATGCATATACCACATTTTATCTATTGATCTGTCAATGGTCATTTTAAGTTTCCACCTTTTGTCTATTGTGAATAATGCTCTTATGAACATTCCTTTACACGTATTTGTTTCAACACTTCTTTTCGATGCTTTGGAATATATACCTGGGGGCAGAGGGGTGGTGGTGAGTGGGGAGAAAATACATACCTAGGATTGGGTTTTCTGGGTCATTTGGTAATTCGATGTTCACCTTATTGAGGAATGGAACACATTGCAGTTTAAATTATTTGTGTCCACCTGCCTTTTCCACTCAACCAGGAACTTTTTAAGAGGCGGGATGGAACTTCTTTCACTCATTCTTTCATTCATTCAGTTGCTCATACACTCATTTAGCAGTAACTTTCCTAACAATATATTTCCTGAGTGCTCCACGTGGCTGAGGTCACAAAGATGAGTAATATATGGAACTGGCTTCACGGAACTCGACAATCGTAAAAGTAAAAGGAAACCAGAGCAGGAAAGCAGAGGTGCAAACAAAGTCCAAGAACCCCAGGCTCACATAGGAAATGTATTTGCTACGGCTCTTCTAGCCATAGTCTTTGTAACTGCCACCAAATGACTGGATGGGATCATGCATATAAGGTGTATGGAATGCTACTAAGGGGATTGGTCAGTTTTGCCATTTTGTTAGACTTAAAAGGAGTCATCTCAGAAGCAGGAGCAAGGGATCTCACTACCATCCAAAAAGAAGAACCAAACAGAGCGTATTCGTGTTGAACCTTCTCAATACAGCATGTAGAGAGTTGTGAGCCAGGGAATGGTGAGGAAGTAACAGCAGTATAGCCAGCAGTGTCAACAGTACTAGACAGCCATGAACTTCCTGTCTGTGGAGCAAGGAAAACTGCGGGTCCTCCTACTTCCAAAGTGAGGTACATCCAGGCACTTAATGAAGGCGGGCGGGGCTAGGTTTGCCAATCCATGGAGCTAGAGCCAAGCTCCTTTGAGCTAAAGCTATATGCTGGAGCAGTAGGCCCTGTGGGCATTTATCAGTAGTACTAGAGTAGCTTTTAATACTCACCCAAGGCAGACAAAGGCCAAGAAACCACAAGGACTAAAGAAAGACAGAGAGACGTACACATAGAAACAGCTGAGAAGAGGTGCTCCTGACCAGAATGTATACACCCCGAAAATTTCTGATCCGAAACCTGGTAAGTTCCCTATAAGCCCCATAATTGTGAGCATGAGCTGTGAGTTCCGCGTGGTCATTGTGATGGATCATGGAGCCCAACAGAGAAGGAGAAAGTACTGAGAGAGAGATGTTTGGTGTCAAAATTGGTGAGGGAGGAAAGAGGGTTGGAGTATGCCTGACCTCTGCCTCCAAGGGACTGGCTGATGGCTGGTGTTGTCCTTCCCCTCTTCCCCTCAGGTAAAGTCGGAAGGGACAGGAGGCCCACACACCATGCTTATACCCAGAGGCAGGAGTCTCTAGGACAGTCCAAGACTCAGTCACGTTTTAATAAAAGGTCTATTTTTGCTACTTTAACCCTTTTGACATCTGTGCCTTTAGACAGAGTAAGTTGTCTGCTAGTAATAAAACAATTTTGCTTAACCAAGTAAACGAAGGAAATATATTGGAGCACCCAAGATTTTCCCTCTTTAGCTGTGTTTTTATAAGTGTACATTTAATAAACAATTCACTTACATGAACACTCAAGGACTTTTTTTCCTTATGTTAACCCCTTCATGACCTGTGAGACATATAGCACCTAAATACCTATGTTACCCACATCTGCGGTTTATTGGGAAGCTTCTTTCTCACTGACGGTATGTGCTGCCAGCAGGCAGGAACCTGTATAACTATTTGAAACAGTGACGATGACCATGAACCACAGTTATTGTTTTTACAAAGTGGTATATCCTGGAGGTGTGATTCTCTCTTTTTTCACTAGGAGATACAGAAGTCTTTTAAATACATGGGTACTCCATTATCTTTTCATTCAATTTTCCATGAACTTTTTGAGCCTCATCATTTATTTCCTGAGCCCCTTTGTGTTAATTGGAAATTACATTTTGCTCAGGGATTCTAGGTTTATATAGTTGCCTCATTTTTAAGTTGCATACCCTGTATGCATTTACCTGAAAAGGGATCTACACAGCATGCATTCAATAGGAACATATATTTCCTAGTAATTCTACTCCCTGAATGGATAGGAATGGACATATGTGTCTTATATACTATGTATTAAAATCCACATTTCATACCAAAATCTCATAAATACTCCTTGATTCAGCATGCCTTGCATTAATGAAAACACCTGGTATAAAAAATGCAAAGCAGAAAAGAATTGGGTCATGAAATGGTTTTAAGTATTAGTAAACTATGCTCTAGGAGCCCCTGTGTGCTACAAGGAGTAATGTGCTCAACTGCCCAGGGGCACTTCAGAAGAAAGACCTGGTGACTGACATTCAGATCAAGCATTGAAAACCTATACTATAGGTTAGCACTATACTAACACACATGGAGTTGCCATGAGTGTTAATCCATGAACAAATATGACCTGATTTAAATGTATTTCTTTATCTCAAACTCCGGGTAACCAACGGTACTTTTGTTCTAGGGGAGGTGGCTTTGTTTTGTCAGTTTGAGGGCAAATCCCAAAGTATTCTAAAAATAACCATTGACATCGAGGTGATTACAACTCATCGATCCTATGCGACGGAGCAGAATTGTCCCTTAAGGTTTCCAGAACTATAAATCTTTACGGACGGCAGATTGCTACACTTTCCTCCAGAAAAGCAGCTGGTCTCACTGTGCCGCCATGGGTCCTACTTTAAAAGTAAGGTAATACAATACAATGCTAAACAACATTATAACAATATAATAACAACAATAACAGCTAGATTCTATTGAGAGGCTACCATATATTACACAATCAGCTTTTTGACTTACCTTATTGCTGACTCCTTGAAGCAATCCTATGGCTCAGATGGTATGATTGTCTCAAATCTGCAGATTAGGAATGCTAGCTAGAAGGATCAAGAAACCATCTAAGGGGACCCAGCCAGCCAATTTGGAAGGAACAGAGATCCAAACCCAGGCCTGGCTTAATGCCTACCCTTAGTATGACACTGTGTCTCACTTGTCCAAAGTTCTTTCGGGGCCTTTCAAAACCCTGCAGGTCCCCACTGTGAGAAGGGAACCTCAACTAGAGGGAGAGGTAGAAATAAATGTTTGAATAGTTACTTAAACTGTAGCTCCATTGTTGATGATGATGCCACCTGCATCAGGCCAATCCCCTACTCACGGCGACCCTGTGCACAATGAAACAAAATGGCCCCCAGTCCTACGCCCTCGCCATGTTTGATAGTGGACAAGATCACTGAGATCCATGGGGTTTTCATGAACTCATTCTCAGGAGTAGACCACTGGGACTTTCTTCTTAATCTACCTTTGTCGGGAGGCTCCAGTGAACTCAAGTCAGCATCATAGCAACACACATGCCTCCATTGAAAGACAGGTAGTGGCTGCACACAGAGGGTGTTGGCCAGGAGTTCAACACCAGTCTACTCCAGGGTAAGCAAAAATTATCCCACTGAACCACCCCTGCCCACTGTAGTTCTCTGCAGACGAACCCATCACAAAAACAATAAAAAGTGTTGCCCAAGTTCCTCAGGTCCCCTTTCCTACCATCTCTTAATGCTGGATGCCCAACTCCCTTCACTCCTCCTCCTCTTCCCTTTCCTCTCCTGATTTTGAACAGTACCCATACGCCCAGACTCACATTGGATTGTCTCTGCCTGGTTCTTTCCTCAAAATTCCAGGTCTGTATGTCCATAGACCCTTCTATTTCCACCTGGATGTCCAACAGGCACCCCGCACTTAACATGTCCAAAAGGGAGATCCTGAGAGTGCCCTCAAAACACTGTCCCCCTATAGTTTTTCACATTAGTTAATGTCAATTCCATCCTTCTACTACTTGGGGAAAAATTAGTGTCATTTTTTTCACTCTGCACCCTACACATAATCCATTAGTTATGTCCAAATTCAATAACTGTTTCTACCCTGGACAACCCCAATGTATCTACCCACGTCACCCCCATTGCATCCACCCAGGTCATCTCACCTCCTATCCTCTTCCCTCCCAACAGTCCAGCCACAGGGTCTCCTGGCTGCTCAAACCTGGAGCATACTCCTTCTACTGCCCCCATGTCTGGAATGTCCTTCGGCCCCTTATCTGCCTGGCTCAGCCCTCGATGTCTTCAAATTTGTGGTAAACGCCACCCTCTCTATGAGACCCTCTCTGGGGCCACACTATTTGAAACTGCAATTCCTGGTGCTTCTTTCCCTCTTCCTTGCTCTTTCTTTCTCCTCAGAGACATGTTGGGGGGAAATATGGTGACATACTTGTGAAAAATTAGCCCTTGAAACTCCTAAGGAGCACAAATGTACCCCCACATATGGCTTTGCCGTGAAACAGAATCCACCTAATGGCAATTGATTTTTTTGTTTATTCATTGTGGTTGTGGTGGTGATGGTTTAATGTGGCAGTAGAGCCAAGGGAGGCTGCCTAATCCCAGTGAGAAAGTCTTGTGCTAGTCAAATACTGCCATCTGTTTCCTGACAGCGGTGTGCCTAAGTTAAAGCTTCAAGTGTGTTGTGCGACCCTTCCTCGAGCATCTATCCCATCAGAGTCACAATTGGTACAGAAATGAAACCCGCCTTTCAGGTAGCCAGTAACGCCTACCAATGCTTCTTCGTGGGTTCCTAAGCCGCAGAGGAAATGGGAATTGGATTCTCGCGGCCACGCTACCAAAGAAGAGGAATGTGACCCTGGGCTAGAAATAAGAAGACTCTACATCTTGAAATCTTCATCTATAAAAGAATAGGGAGGGGGCTAACCTGTCTACCCCAGAAGGTATTATGGGATCAAATAGAATCAAGTCTATGACCCAAACATGCTTAGAATTGTGCCCTCGCTATTGATAAAGCACTAAGTGTGTTATTCTTGCATCTTTTCTCTGTGTGATATGTGCTTGCTTTAACTTTGAGTCTGTGAGTTCAGAATACAAGTTACTCAGCAATCATCGGAATCGGTGGTTCTCAACCTTCCTAATGCCATGACCCTTTAATACAGTTCATGTTGTGGTGACCCCCAACCATAAAATTATTTTCATTGCTACTTCATAACTCTAATTTTGCTACTGTTATGAATCGGGAGACCCCTGTGAAAGGGTCGTTCAACTCCCAAGGGAGTCGCAACCCACAGGTTGAGAACCGCTGATCTGAATGGACTCTTCACAATCCCAAATCTCGTCTCCCTAGTGAAAGGAAGGGGAAATTATCTCAATTCATTCAAAAGCTAAAGAAGAATTTGTGAGCCTTGAAATATTTCAACAAGCTGATAAAGCATTGGAAGCACTCAATCATCTATGCCAAGAAATTAGAAACACAATCCAACTGACTGGAGGAGATCCATATTTGTGCCCATTTCAAAGAAACGTGGCCCAAAAGAGTGCAGAATATATTGAACAATATCATAACTGTCACATGCAAGTAAACTTTTGCTGAAGCCAATTCAATAATAATTCTTGCAGTACACCAACAGGGAACTAACTGCCAGAAATTCAAGCCAGATTTGGAAAAGGATGTGGCGTGAGGGATATCATTTTTGACCAGAGATGCATCTCAGATGAAAGCAGAGATTACCAGTGTGTTGCACTAGGTTCTCTACAGAGGCAAAACCAGTGACATATATACGTATATAAAAAGATATTTATATCAAGAAATTGTCCATACAATTGTAGAAGCAAGTAAGTTCTGTCTGATTGAAGACTGTGGATCATGTGGTAAGCCGAGGGCTTCTCCTGACTCATGTAACTATGCAGGCTGACAGAGTGGGAAGGAGGAAGAGCACAGGCTGGTGATTTCAAAGTCAAATGAATCCAAAGTTGGCAGTCCAGTGATGACAAAATAGGAGGAGGACAAACCAGATACAGGAATGAAGCTTTTCCATAGAGTCTGCTTACAAATGAGCAGGCCACACTCTCCCAATTGCATCAAGGCTGTGGCCTAATCAATGGGGCGGGAGGTTGGGTGGGGAGGTGTGGGCACCAGCATTACACCAGAGCTGCTAGCTGCTTACAGAGTTGATGATGTTGTTAGATTGCATTATGTTATTTATGTTATGTGAGATCCCATGCAAAGACATTCAACTGTGTGGATTTTAACTATGAATTCGTAACTATGGATAACATTAAGAAGGGATTCTAGAACACTTCATTGTGCTCATGTATATGAGCCTACAAGCTGTATATGGCCTACAAGCCAGTCATTTGAAAAGAACAAGGGAATATTGTATGGTTTAAAATTAGGAAAGGTGTGCATCAGGGATGGATCCTTTCACTATATTAGTTCAATCCATATGCTGAGCAAATAATCAGAGAAGCTGGACTCTATGAAGAACACAGTATTAGGATTAGAGGAAAGCTTTTCAACAACATGTGATATGCAGAAGCCAGAAAGTAAAGAGGATTTGAAGTAATTGCTGATGAAGATCAAAACCTGCAACTTTCAGCATGGATTGAAACTCTCTATAAAATAGCAAAATCTTCACATTTGAACCAACATCATGATAAACAGAAAAGATCGAAGTGATCACAGATTTTATTTTGCTTGGATCCACAATCAGTACTCATAGAAACAGCAGTCAAAAAATCAAATGAAGGTGTCTGTCTATCAAAAAGAATAGCATCTGAGGTCTTAAAGGCTTGTCCTCAAACAAGCAGCCATCTAAATGAGGGGTCAACTAAGTTCAAACAGAAGAGGCCCACCAGCCTGTGTGATCCAAAGATGGTAAAAAACAAAATCTAAATTTGAAAGAGGGAAAGCTATCAGAGTTTAAATTGTGAACATCCAATTGTCAGAAGGCTATGGATGACAATGAAAGCCAAAATCTATCTGTAGAGTCCTGGAATGGATTAAGGCAAAGGCCTAATTTGACTACTCTGAAAGGATGCAAATAACCTTGCAATCAAACAAAGACTATTGTAAACTTGATTATGCTGGATGGAACTAGGGTATCATATGGTACCTGGTTATTTGATCTCCCTCTTAACCATTCTGGATTTGCTCTGGTTTTAAATATTTCTTGCATTTTTTTCTTGATGGAGGTGTTTTCTCTTGTTTATTTTAGTATTACCAATGGTCTTTTCTCTTTTAATATGTATTTACTCTTTTTGCTTTGGTTTGTTTGCCATCTGTTTCACAGTTTATGAAGCTGTGGCTAGATGGAGATAAAAATTGATGTAATGGCTTATTGGGGAGGAGGAGGGAGTTGGTGGAAATTGGGGAGCAAATAATGAATACAGGAAGGGGGAGTATGCTCTAAAACTGATTGTGGTGATGTATATACACCTCTTTTTAAATATGATTGAACTACAAAAATGTATGATATAAGAATTATATCAATAAAACCATTGGGAAAAAATTAATTCCTTTATCTTACCCCAAGAAAGTAAGAAAAATCTAATGCTCTATTGCAGCGAGAAACTCTGCTGCACAAGGTTTCTTTAAAGTGCCAAAGATCACGAGGTCACTGTGAGGACTGAGAGGCTCTCGACTCAAGCCAGAGTATTTTCCATTGCCTTATCTGTATATGAAAGTTGGACATTGAATAAGAAAGGCTGCAGAAAATTTGATTATGCATTTGAATTATGGTGTTGGTAAAAGATATAGAAAGTACCTTGGACTGCAAAAAGAAAGCATAAATCTGTCTTGGAGAAAATACGGTCAAAATGCTCCTTTGTTGCTGGGATGGAAAGGCTTCGTCTCATATACTTTGGGGATGTTATAGGAGGGAGGAGGTCCTGGAAGGGGACATCATGCTAATGAAAATGAAAGGTCAGGGGAAAAGAGGAAAACCCTCACAACAATGGGCTTCAATATCATCACTGTGAGAATGGCACATGACCGGAAATGTTGTGTTCTGTTGCTAGAAGTCAGAACCCACTCCATGGCCCCACTCCATGGGCCCTCTCCATCTCATTCTGTCCCTTTTTTTCTCCCCAACCATCCTTCCTTTTCCATTCTCACTTTCTCCTTCTGCTCTCCCTCTCTCTATTCCCACTTCTCTCTATCCTTCTTTTCTTTGTATTTTTCTCTACTCTACTCTCCATTTCTATCTCATTCTTTCTTTTTTCTCCTCTCCTCTTCTACTTTTCCTCCTTCTTCCTTCTCTTTCTCCCCCCCCCTCTCTCTCCCTCTCTCTCTCCACCCCCATGTCATTTTTATGTGTGTGCATGCACACACACACACACACACACACACACACACACAGAGCACCAAATAAAACTGGCTTTCATTACTTTTATTTCCCTCCGGATAGTTTCTTCTTCCGACACCTCCTACAGAGACGTTTCTGGTGGATCCAAGGGAGCATCTCCAAGAGAAGCTCTCCTCGCTTTGCTTCCCCACTCACAGGGGGCCCTGGATGAAGCACCTAGGAACTGGCCAGTCGACAGCGATTTCCTCCCTTACACAGTGTTCCCCTCACACAGCCCTTCCTGATCACCCCACCCCACCTCTGCCAACAAGAGCACTCTAAAGAAGCCAAGCAGGGGTGTTTACCTAAGACTTCCCACTAGATTATTGGACTGCTCCAATCACCCACTTCCTCCTTGCCTCGAATGGATTTTCCTGACCAGGTTGTGAGTACAGATACTTCCTTTTTCCTGTTGGTAATCCTCTCATCCCAGCACCTTACTGTGGCTATAGATTTTGGGAACCTACATGCACTTGAACCTATTATTTTCACTTTTCTCCCTTTTAAACATATCCAAATATCAGGAGCTCTCTAATCCTTCTCATCTAGGTCAGCAGTTTTCAAGGATGGTATGTTTCTCATTTCTACATAAAAGCTGTTTAGATTGGCACAGTCACAAATGGCAGACCGAGAGTTTCATGTTAAAACCAGCTCTCCTGTATTCTGTGGCAACTGAGTCCATAGTTTCAGTGACACTACATGGGACACCAAACTGCCTTTGCCATACCCTTCCCATTAAATCTAGTTGGGGTGTAATGCACACCAACTGTGTCCTGTGGGGTTCTCCCTCTCACGACAGGCTGAGCAGAGTAGGAGGCATAACTACAAGCCAAGGACTGACTGATACAAGAGGGAAGAGAACATACTAGCCAAAGACCATCTGTCAGCACTTGATTCACTGGAAAGACTCCAGAGCCCTTTTGGTTCACCCGCTGACCTGTCTGGTTTCCTTTTTCCCTTCTGAAATAAATCATCAAGAACATCAAGACACGTGAACCAAACTCAGTGCCTGTGATGAAGAACTGATGATCAAGAAAAAAGTCATCATTCTATGAATTCGTTTATTTCTAGAACAGAGTCTATTTTCCAGAGATTGAGAGTTAGCAACCAACCAAAAGAATGTAATCCAAGTGGAATTGTTAGCCATGCCATGGCAGTAATTTAAATACAGCTGCTCCAGACACCAATTCCAAGCTTAAGCCTTGGCAGTAGGCTGCTTTCAGGGTTTCCTTTCAATCCACTTACAACATAAAGCACGTAATTCCCCCCCCCCCAAATCTTAAGACCTTCCAGGACATAAGTTGATGGATCATGATTAAAGTATGTTTTAGTGAAGAGCACAATCTAATTGACTGGTGAAAATTCCAGCTGAGAGATTGTACCAGATAGAGCCTGCTTGGTCATTGAACTCCTGGTGATCAACTGGCTTGTAGAAAAGAGGAATCTTGGCTTTCCCCTTTTGCTATGAAAACAATCCATCTATATGTAATGTTATGTGTTATAAGTGAAAGAGGTGGTGAACATTTGAAACACAGGCATTTGCCATCAGGCTACCAATTCTGAAACACTGAGCTCAAGGAATGGCTGGAAAGAAAAGATCTTTTTTATATCATTATTGTTGTTAACTGCAATCAGGTCAAGTCAACCCCTGAGCCATGGTGATTCCAGACACAACAGAATAAAAGGTTAGGTAACCTGCACCATCCCCGTAATCAGTTTGCTGATCAGACCTTTATGATCCATAAGATTTCCATTAGCTGATTTTCAGAAGTAGACCAAAGACCTTTCTCCCTAGTCAATCTTGGTCTTGAAGCTTTGCTGAAACCTCTTCAGCATCACAACACACAAGCTTCACTAACAGATGAGTGGCATCTGTATTTGAAATTCCTTGGCTTGGAGCCAGATTCAAGTCTCCTTCATAGAAGGTAAGAATTCTACCATTGGACCACCACTTCTCTCTTCCCATCCACTACCATAGTAAGTTCCAATACATACTGACTCTGTAGCTCAGGGAAGAGCTGCTCCATAAGTTATCTGAAGCAGTAAATGCTATAGACACAGAAAGCCTCATCTTTCCTCAGTAGAGTGGATGGTGGGTTCAAACTGCTGACCTCATGGCTGGCAGCCCAACCCACTTTTTAACCCACTGTGCCACCAGAGCTCCTAGTGCCCTCTTAAAGGGAGAAAAATATACTCACTAAAAAGCAGGGCACACTACCAATCTAGAATTTCAAATTCAAAGCAAAAAGTTAGGGAGGAGAGTTTGTATACAATGTGACAGCTTTTGGTTCTCAAAGCCATAGAAAATACATTTGAGAGCATATTGTAAGCTCCACAACCCTTTACAAAATTCAGCTATTCTTATTTTGTTCTATGAAAAGAGAAGTCTTTGGCAAAGGCTGAAAGTTTGGAAATTCAAACACTCTAAGACATTTGTCCAGGTTTATTGTAGCAAGACTAGTTTCCATCAACATCACCATACCCTTGAGAGTTCTTTTGAGGTCCTTGAGTGTTTCTTTATCTGGTACTGAATTCCTCATAGCTCTTTGAGTATTTTTCATAATATTTTATCTTATATCACAATTATCTGTACATTTATCATGACATTTAGAGTAAGAGTTTGTATTCCTTCTCATTATTGTCAAGTTATACCATTCAGTAAATTACTATTGAATTAGAAAGCAAATGTTTTGACAATGATGATGGCAACAAATGTACAAATGTGCTTGACACAATGGTTGTATGTATGGATTGTGAGTTGTATGAGCCCCCAATAAAATGATTAAAAAAAAGAAAAAGAACCCTGCTAAAATCTTTCTGTGGCAGTTACATAACCTGCTGTCAACTTGCGAAGGGATGGAATCTAACTGCTTAATGATGACCTCATTTGGAGGAGTAGATAAATAGCTCACAAGAGGCTGGATACACTCACTCCCTGCAAGACATTATTTGACAAGCCACATGGAGCTATGCTGATAGAGCCAGAGCTCTGGACTTGGAGGATCCATGTGCAGACCCACACCAGCACTGAGATGTTCCCACTACAACTGGATCTATAAGACTTTCCACCCACTGGCCTGTGATCTTCCTGCATTTGGCAACATTGCATGGCTGTGTGAGTCTAAAGAGGAATGTATGGATTAGTATCAACATATGGGTTAATATTGGACCCTAGGGACTTGATCTGGATTTGGCTGGGATGCTTTCTTAATATGAATTACTCTTTGGTATAAAGTTCCCTTTTACACACACACATACACACACAAAACTATTGAATTGGATCAAATCAAACCCAGTGTTCTCTTATGGTAAGAGACTCTTATTGTCGTTTTAGAATCTTCAGTTTTCAAAGGGACCAAATTAATGCAATATGACTAGCATGTAAAGACATGTGCCTCAGGCATATGAAGAGCCTGGGGGTGCATGTTAGTTTTCTCCATATTGATGGTGTGGTAGTAGTATAATCAGGTATCCGTTTGGGACTTAAGAGTATTAAGAGTGAAGGGGTGGAGTCCAGTCTGTCTCGATCAGGTCATAGCCAATGAGGCCTCTGTGTGGGCATGGCCTTCTCCTGAGGATTCTTGGAACTCCAGTATTTCCTCCTTGGAAGTGGGAAACACTCTCGGCTCACTCCCTGAGAGACATTTCTGTCATGAAGCTACTCTGATTCAACCAGAGCCTAGACCCGTGAGACCCGTGCCAGCACTGAGATGCTTACCATGCCACTGGATCCACAAGACTTCCCACCCACTGGTCTGTGATCTTCCTGCATTTGGCATCACTGCATATATTTTGTGAGCCTGAAGAGGGCTTTATAGAATGGTATCAGACATATGGGCTAATATAGGACTTATAGACTTGATCTGTACTGGCCTGGGATGTTTGCTCAATATTCAATTGCTATTGTATATAAAGCTCTTTCTTATACACATATGAGTGTCTATGAATTTGTTTCTCTAGTCTACCTGGACTAACAGAGATGGTAAGAACTGAAAAATAATACCTAGGAATAAATTTAATACGGAGTTGAAACACTGGTGCATTGAAAACTGTAAAACATTACTGAACTAAATTTAAAAAAACTGTTGCTGACAAGAGGGAAGATGGCATCCAGGTAGATTGGCCCGCCTGGAGCTCCTGCTGCCAGACCAGAAAATTAAGAGGTAAGGAGGGAGAAAAGACTAACACAATCCCACTGAAAAAGGGGACCAGGCAAGGATGCCCCTTGTCTCCACTTTTATTTAATATCGTCCTGGAGGTATTAGCTAACAGCATAAGGCAAAGAAGAGACATCAAAGGTATT
>NW_022103924.1:2599131-2603568 GCF_000313985.2 Echinops telfairi
CACAAGCAGGTAGCCATAGCCCCGGGGGGAAGTTCAGTTCCAGTTGACCAAGAAAAAAACAACCTCTCTGATAAGATAGATCTCAGTGTGACAGCACCGAAATCAGGGCACCCCACAAGCCCAATATAAAGAAAAAATTTTTTTTCTCAGTAAACACTGCAAATCCCATGCTCATGGTTTAACCCCAAGACAAACCTGAAGAACAGATCCTTTAGTATACAGTAACATAATAATGGAGCCAGAGCTAAGGAATGCCAGAAGTTAGCTACAGAGACCAGAGGCTTTCAAGATAATAAAGAGCCTCTGGAGCAAACATCAGTCTCAGAATAATTTCACTAAGCCAATTTAATTTAATTCAATTCCAGTTGGCCAGGGGAAAAAACAAACAAACTCTGAGCTACTAGGACAACTGCGGTTTGGGCACAAGCTAGGACAACTCCGAAAGCCCAACAGAGGGAGCTACTGTCTTCCCTCAGTGGTTCTACAAGCAACTGGGGAGGACCTGCCTTTCCTTCGCATGGCAGGGGGCTCCCCTGCCTGTCCTGGTGCATATGACAAAAGGCAACTATTCCAGTGATCTCCAACACTCCACACCACTGTGGGAAACTCTGCCTGGCCTCTGCTCTGGTCTTGCCTATGAGAGTAATCCTACCCAACATCTGTGAGACCTTACACCAAGCAGGCACACCACCACGCCACCTTGAGGAAGGGTTGGAACTCCTCCAGCCTCATGGTCAGAAGATCAGGGCTCAACTATCTCCTTACTTTCTATTCTTTTTCTTCTCTCTTTATTCTAACTCCCTTCTCTCTTTCCCACCACAGTCAGGCTCAGTGGGCCCAGTTGTTTTTCTTTTGCTTTAGTTTTTCTTGTTCTTCTTTCCTTTTCTTCTTCTCTCCATCTATTTCATTTCACACACCACTGCTGTCTTCCCTACCCTCCACCTTGGGCAACTCCACCCAAAAAGTGAGGGCAGCTCTAGCCTGCCCTCTGTGGGAGTGCTTCATACCGCACAAGGTGGATGTGACAGCCCTCTCCAGCATTCCACGCTGCTGAAGAAAACTTGCCTGGCCTTCACGGTGATCTTGATGACTAGGGCAATTCCGCCCAACACCCATGGGACAGTGCAACAAAAGGGCACACCCAACCATCATCTTGGGGCAGGATTTGAACCCCTCCAGACCCACATTCAGGTGATCAGGGGTCATTTATCTCTCTACTCTATTTTTTTCTTTTCACTTTCTTCTCGCTTTCCCACCACAGGCAGTCTCAGCGAGCACAGTTGTATGAATTTTCTTCTTTGTCTTTCTAGTCTTCTTTCTTCTCTGTTTTTTTTCTTTTCTTTTTCTCTCCTCTCCCTCTCCTTCCACATGCCACTGCTGGCTTCCAGCCGCATACCTTCTGCCTAGGGCAACTCTGCTCACCCAGTAGGGAGAGCTCCAGCCTGCCCCCTGTGGCAGTGGTGTACACGACACAAGGCAATGCTACACACAGCATGGCATGGAGCTCAGCTATCTCTTTATTTTTTTATCTTCTTTTTTCCTCTTCTTCTATCTCTTCTCTCTTTCCTGCCACAGTCTCAGCAGGCTCGTTTTTCTTTTTTGTTTCTTTAGGAGTATTTTTGTCCTTGATTTGTGTGTGTGTGTGTTAGTTTGTTTTTATTTTTGCTCTAGTCTTTGTTTCCTCCTTTCTCTCTTTTTCTTCTCTTCCCCATTTCTTTCCTTTCACAAGCCAGTACCGGCCTCCAGGCCATTCCCCTCCACCTAGGTCAACTTTGACAGCCTAGTTGGAGGAGCTCCTACCCACAGTTGTGGGATTTACACCCAGCTGGGGAAAGCATACCCTCCACTGAACCACAAATGGCTGGGGGTTCTACCCTTCAAACACCTGGGGAGACACCTGCCTACATCCCAAGACCCTAAAAGTGACTGGGGAAACTCCTGTCCACCATTTGTGGTGCTCCATGCTGCTGTGAGAACATCCACCCAACCTTCACAGCAATCTTTCCAACTTGGGTAATTCTGGCCTCCATCTATGGTGCTCTAGATCAAGGAGGATAGACCCACCCACCCTCCACAGCACTCCAGGTACAGAGGGAAACATCACACACCATCCAAGGTGCTTCAAGCCCCATGGGACACACCACCATGTCTTCCTGGGAGTTCACCCAGTGACACTCCATCCTCGTGGGCCCACAACCACCCGACCAGTGTCCTGTGATAGGACTATTCAATCGCATTCCAAATAATGGAATACTGGCTGACTAGGGTACAAGTGAAACCACAGGAAGATACAGCAGTAGCTGACCCCCAGTGCAGCTACCTGCAGATAGTTCAAAGAAGCACTAATATGACTCCCCCAAAGAGAGAACCCAGTGTTCTTCAACTCTCTGGAGATGGTTCCAGTCTCCTCTAAAACAACACGTAAATAGCAACCAGGCCCAACAGCCTCAACGAAAAAGCAGAACAAATAGGGGACAATGCCAGAAGAAGTCATGGATCTAACAACATGCATAGAAAAAATAGACATTGACCTGCCACAGAAATAAATCTTCAGAATGCTGCTTGGAGTCATACAGATATGAGGGAAGCAATACAGAAAAAGGATAGAGGAGATGAAGGCGCACACCAAAGGGGAATACATGACGTAAGGGATGAAATAACAAATTCCATTAGCAAATTAACAGACTTTTCCAACTGACATGAGGAGGCAGAGAATCAAACCAGTGACCTAGAGGATAACCAGGAAGACTTCAACAAACGGGAAAGGCTGTCAAGTAAGACAATCAGAGAAGCTGAAGAAAACTTCTGAGTCATGTCTGATGCTATGAATAAGAACAATATTGAAATAATTGGTCTACTGGAACAAGACACAACAAAGAAGTCAACAGCAAAAATAGCAAGGGAATCCTTAGAATGAAACATCCCGAGCTTAATAAATGAAAATCAGGCAATAATTGAGGAAACCAAAAGAACACCAGCCAGACTGAATTGCAAGAATAAGTCACCAAGACACATAATAGTTTAAGTTATCCAACTCTGTGGAAAAGGAGAAAATCATAAGGGCAGCTACATAGGATAAAAAAGAATGGTCACTTATTAAGGTACCCAAATAAGAACAGGTTCAGACCTATCAGCGGACATGATGAAGAAGAGGAGGGAGTGCAGTAACATATTCCAAATATTGAAGGAAAATAACACAAACCCAAGAATACTATATCCAGCCAAATTATCTATTAAAATAGATGGAGAAGTAAGAGTCTTCCCAGACAAGGAAAAACTGAAAGAATACATAAAAAGAAACCCAGCCCTACAAAAGATCCTTGCTGACCCAGTCTGGGCAGAGGATCAACACTCAACAAGCACAAATAAGAGACTGTCACATAGAATAACTCCAGCCAAAGGGCAACAGAGAAAAAACAGCCCCCAAGATAGCATTAGCTAACTAGTGGAAAGAAGGCAAGAATGAACCACACACACACAACGCAAACTGATAAGATAAGCAGGTAAGAAAATACCCAACACAAAAGGTACAAGATGACATCACAGAGTCCACAGATGGATTTAATACCACTGAACATCAATGGACTGAACTCAGGCATTAAAAGGCAGAGGCTAGCAGACTGGCTTAGAAAACATAACCCATCAATCTTCTGCCTACAGAAGACACATCTCAAGCTTACAGACAAAAACAGGTTGAGAATTAAAGGCTGGAGAAAAATATATGGTACCAAGCAAATGGCAATTCAAAATAAGCAGGGGTAGCAATCTCACTCTCTGACAAAATTGATTTCAAGGTACAAGTCATAACATGAGACAAGGAGAGGCACTATATAATGATCAGGAGAACAATAGGCCAAACACCAGTGAGCATAATAAATATATACGTGTCAAATGAGAAACCCACAAAATTTATAAATAAAACACTCCAAAAGATGAAAAAAAGAAATCACAGGCTCAACAATTATAGTAGGTGACTTTAATACACCACTCTCTGAAGAAGACCGATCACAGGGAAAGAAACTTACCAAGGAGGATCTAAACAGCACAATTGGATGAATTGACCTGATAGATATTTTCAGAGCTCTCCACCAAAATGCAAAATGCAAAAAAAAAAAAATTTACATTCTTTTCAAACCCATATGGTACATAACTGGAGGATAGACCACATGCGGGGACACAAGTCAAACTTGTGTAAATTCAAGCACATAGAGATTATTCAGAATTCTCTCTCCAACCACTATGCCATTTCCAAGGCTGGAAATCAACAAAAGACAATGAAGAAGACAAGGTAATCAATTGGAAAAGATGAAATCAGGAAGTTTCTAGAAACCAATGAGAACGAAAATACGATGCACCAAAACCTTTGGGACACAGCAAGCATTTATCAGAGGAAGTTTCATAGCAATTCATGCACACATGAAGAAGGAAGAGAGACTT
>NW_022103924.1:2604256-2605936 GCF_000313985.2 Echinops telfairi
AATAAAATACGAAAGCATATAAAACAAATAATTTACCATGACCAAGTGGGATTCATACCAGGGATGCAGGGATGGTTCAACATACGAAAGACGATGAGTATTCTTCACCACACTGACATGAAAATTTATAAGAACCACGTGATACTATTGATAGGTGCGGAAAAAGCATATGACAACATCCAATATCAGTCCTGTTTAAGACAATCAAGAAGACAGGAATGGAAGGAAAATTCCTCAATATGATACAAGCTATATATGAAAAACCAACAGCCAATATGGTAATCAATGGAGAAATGTCAAAAACAATTCCACTGAAGAAGGGGACTAGATCAGGATTCCCCCTGTCCCCACTCCTAATTAACATTGTATTGAGGTACTAGATAACAACATAGGACTAAGAAAAGACATCAAATGTATTCGTCTGGGGAAGGAAGAGGCGAAACTATCATTATTCGCAGATGATATGATTTATATATGGAAAATCCCCCAAACTCCACAAGTGGAGTGTTGGAAGCAATATAGGAATATGGCAGAGGGACAGGATACAAGACCAACAAAATGAAGTCTATCGGACTGCTATACACATCAGACAAAGTCACAGAAGAGGTGATTAAAAAGGTAGTACCCTTTACAATAGCCAAGCACAAATTAAAATATCTAGGGATATATCTGACTTAAAAAAAAAAAAAGTAGTATGAGGAAAACTACAGAACAGTATTACAAGAAACCAAGAGTGACCTCAACAAATGGAAGAATATCCCATGCTTGTGGATTGGAAGACTCAATATATTAAAGATGTCAGTTCTGCCCAAGGCACTATATAAGTTCAATGCTATCCCGATACGAATGTCATCATCCTTCTTCAAAGAATTGGAGAAACTGATTGCCAACTTCACATGGAGAGGGAAGAAGCCCAGAATTAGTAGAGAACACCTCAAGAAGAAGGACAAAGTGGAAGAACTTGCTTTACCTGATATTGGCACCTATTTTACAGCCACAGTGGTCAAAACAGTGTGGTGCTGGCATAACAATAGATATTCAGAGTAGTGGGAAAGAGCTGAAACCCAGAAATTAACAATATCAGTATACAGACAACTAATTTTTGATAAGGGTCCAAAAAATATCAAATGGGAAGCAGATGCCATCTTTAATAAATAGGGCTGCAAAAAAAATGGATATCTACATGCAGAAAAAGGAAACAAGACCCTTACTTCACTCCATGCACAATTTAGAGGTAAAACTCTAAATTATTATGGCCATTAATGAAGTAATTGGGGCAAACCTGAGATCCTTGGCACAGGGAATACGTAGGCTATCAGAAATGGGGAAGTATACAAATTCAGTGGAGTCACAAATTGACAAGTGGAATATACTAAAGATAAAACAATTGTGTACATCAAAAACATTCACTAAGAGAGTAATAAGAGAGCCCGCAGACTAGGAAAACATCTTTAGCAATGACACAGACAAAGGCTTTATTACTAAACTCTATAATACTTTGCAAGCTTACAATAAGAAAAAAACTAACTGCCCACTAAGAAGGTGGGCAAAGGACCTGAACCGAAGTTTCACAAGGGCAGAAATTCAAATGGCTAATAAACATATGAGAAAATGTTCCTGATCATTAGCCATAGGAGAAATTCACATTAAAAGAACAACAGAAAAGTGGGTGAAGGGAGA
>NW_022103924.1:2606193-2607618 GCF_000313985.2 Echinops telfairi
ACACCCTCAAAAATAGCCCAATTCAAAAACTCAGAAAGCAACAAGTGTTGGGGGGGCTGTGGTGGGACAGGAACTCTTGTCCACTACTGGTGAACCTGTAAGTATGTTCAGCTATTATGGAAATCGATTTGGCGATATCTAAAATAGACAGAAATCAAGCTACTATATGACCTAGCAATCACTCTACTGGGAAAATACCCAGAAGAGACAAGAAACAAACCATGGTGAGACATCTGTGTTCCAATGTTCATCGCAGCACAGCTAACAATTGCAAGGAATTGGAAACAACCCAAATTTCCATCAATGGATGAATGGATCAAAAAACAGTCCTATATACTTACAATGGCATGATACACATCCCTAAATAGTAGCAATGAATGCATGGAGCACATTGCCGCATGAGAAGAACTGGAAGAAATCATGCTAAGCGAAGTAAACCAAGCACAAAAGGACAAGTACATCATGAGTGAACTGAGGTAAGCTTAAAAAATGAAGCATAGGAGAAAAGTGACTATATAAATACATTTCTGGAATGAGGTCCAGGTACTATGGCAGGGGCCAAACCTAATCCAGGGATACATATGGCAGCCAACTAACTAGGAGGGGGAAAGAAAGAGAGGGAAATATAAACAGACCTGGGTATGGGGGAGCAGGACACTAAGCTACCCAAGGGGGGGGTGGTATTGTTTATATCTCCACAGGAGATGAAGAGAGAGATCAGGCTTCAACCCGATGCGCCCAGATATGAATACAACATACCTGCAGGTACCAGGGAACCAATAGAGAGGTCTGTGGGGCCGGCCCCAATCCCAGCTATGTGGAACCTCCCCCCCACCCGAAGAATGCACTTCAGAGGACAGCACTGAAGCTACAGTTTGGGGAGAGGGGCATGTCTGATTAGAACAAACAGGAGAAATGAAGAGGGATGGAGGGGGAGGGGAACACATTCTGGCCCACCAAGCCCAGGGGACGATTTCCTGCTCAGAGCAGACAATGCACAGAGAGGACCATACGGTTGGTCCCACCTCAAGACACAACGCCCCTGACTGAACCTTAGAACTATGGGAGACAACACTGGAGATACAGCATGGGAATTGTGCCCAATCTGACCCCATCACATAGGGGTGAAACACTAAGGGCATGCAACAGAGCAGCAAGGGGTGCAAAGTGATGAAATCTCTGGTAAATACGTTGATCAACCCAGGGACAAGGGAACAATGAGTGGTTCAAAACCAATGGCAAGGAGGGGATGGGAGGACTGGTAGGGAGTGACCAAAGGCAAGGTAACTGAGAGGAATACTGAAACTAGAATGAAGGCTGAACATGGTAGTGGGACTGGAGGAAAGCGTAAGGAAATAGAGGAAAGGAGTAGGAGGCAAAGGGCATACATAGAAGCCTAAATACAGACATGTACATATGTAAATA
>NW_022103924.1:2615493-2619949 GCF_000313985.2 Echinops telfairi
TTTGGGCTTCCTTATTCAGCGTCCAACTTTCACATGCACATGAGGCTATTGAAAACACATGGCTTGGGTCAAGCGCACCTTGCTCAAAGTAAACTTCTTGCCTTTCAACACTTTAAGGAAGTCTTCTGCAGCATATTTATCTAATGCATTGAATAAAAAAGAATTGATGTATTTGAATTGTGGTGCTAGCAAAGAATATTGAAAGTACCAAATATTGAAAGACTGCTAAAAGGACAAATTGATCTGCCTTCGAAAAGAGTATGGTCAGAGTATTTAATAGAAACAAAAATGGCAAGAGCTTGTCTTACATATTCAGACATGTTGTCAGGAGAGGTCAGCCCTGGAATAGGGAATCATGTTTGATAAAGCAGAGGGGCAGTGAAGGAGGGGAAGGCCCTCAGGGAGATGGACTGACACCATGGCTGCAAAAATGAGCTCAAGAGTGGGAACGGTTGTGGGATGGCACAGGACTGGCCAGTGTTTCTCTCAGTTGTAAATAGGGTCACTATGGGTTAGAACCTACCCGATGGCACCTAACAACACCAACAATGTGCTGTTTCTATGAGCTGTGACTGGTGACACAAGCAAGCATTGGTTGTGGATCCTTCACAACTGTAAACTTCTCTCCATCTATCATAATCCACTTGGAGGATTTTGGAGTTGTAATCCATAGTGAAAACTGCAATCTCTTATCTTCAGTAGCAAGTGCTTCGAGTTCTCCTCACCTTCAGCAAGCAAGATTTTGTCATCTGTATATTAGAGGTTGTTAGTAAGCCTTCCTCCAATCCTGGTGCCACATTCTCATTCATATAATCCAGGGAAAATATAGTATGTCTATACAATTCTCAGTTATACAGAGATTTGAAGTTCTGCTACATACTACAAAATGAATAAATGTTGAAAACATTATGCTGAGAAAAATAAGTCAGCCATTAAAGGACAAATATGTGATCTTATAAAAGTCTCTAGAATAGGTCAAGGCACGGGAACAAACATTTATTAATGGTTACCAGGATGAATTGAAAGTTATTCTTCGAGGAGTACAAATTTATGTACATAGTGATAAAATACATTTGGAAATCAATAGTGGTAACAGTTGTACAATATGATGAATATAATTATTGTCACCGAGTTGTACACTTCAAAACAGTTAAAATGGCAAATGTTTTGTTTGACACACACATATATGGTTTATAAACATATACATAGTGTTTTATTTTACACATATACACACAATCCTGATGCTGTGCTCTTATTCATACAGTCCAGTTCTTGGATTATTAGCTCAGCATACAGATTGAATATGCATGGTGAAAGGATTAAACATTGCCTAGTTGATCATGAATTATATCAAGATAAAATATATATAATTCTTTTTAGTTTACCACTTTTGGGGGGGCCTTCCAATTTTTCCTCAAACTCATCATTCATATCTGTCGCAATTGTTTGACTTCATACAGTACCCAACAAAGAAATCTGGCTGCTCTTGCCATTTCAGTGGGAAGTAGGAAAGAAGATACCTGAGGTCTAGGCCCTGACACCCTCTATTGGGCTATGTAGTTTAGCCATCCTGGAATATGGAGATGAAGGAAGGTCCCATTCCAAGGACACTGGAAGGGTGAAAGTTTTACTCTGACACAGGTCAACTTTTCAACTCTCAAGTTCCAGCCAGACTCTAAAATTAGAACCAAGGGGGACAGTCTGCTTTGGCACACATCTGGCTGCCCAAGGCTCAGGCATACGTGAGTCAGCCCCATACAGGACTTTAGGCCTTCAGTAGGGGAGATTATTTGGTTTTCTTAGAGATCAAGAGAAAGAAGAAAAGCAGCCTCTGTTTAATCCCAGGGCTAATCAGTTGAGAAGGAATTCTCTGTTAGGAAGAAGTCCCTGTGTTTTACAGCTATAGGTACCCTAGTGTCAAGTCCACCATTGCCCTGGGGCCCAAGGGAGGGTGGGCCTTTCATGGTGGGATGGATACACCAGCCTATATCTAGTTGTCAGCGCTCTGAAAGAGCATCCATCCCCCCTCCCAGAGCTTGTTCTCTATTCCCCTAGTAAAATTCAAATGTATCTGGAAAAAACAATGAAGCCTTTAGCACTCTTTTAAACCTTTAGCAACTGCCTTCAGTGCATTAATAATGACAGATCTAAGAGCAGTAAAGGGCATGGAGTGACAGAGAATAAAGAGGTATGTGAAAGAAAAGGTCTACCAACTCTAGGATAAGAACGTCCCTACTTTGCTAAAGAAACTTCTAGCCCCAAACCCCTGGGCAGTAGGAACATATCAGAATGTCAACTTGCTTTACTTCTAGTTCAAAGGCCAAAGTTGCAGAGCTGAAGAAACTTCCAAGCCTCAGCTATTCAAGGGTCAAGCAATTCAGTTTATCAAATAGGAGACTCCTGGGCAGTGGTCATAGAAATGTGCATCTTTTTCATTTTTAGCTATGATTTTAGAATTAACATTTAATTACAAAAAATAATACAACACTTCCCTCTGCTTTTGAAAACTACATTTTGAATATGGCTAAAACCCTTCTTGAATACCATTCCAACCTCACCCTCTGAGGTAGCCTAGCTTAAGAATAACTCATTCTAGATGTGTATGTTTGTGTGTGTATATGTATGTGTGCAAACATAAGCATATCATTTGGTATTCATCTGACAATGTGTCTTTTTCACTCAAAATTCCATCTCAGAGGGTAATTCATGTTGACATGCACTCATACCTTCCACTGGCTATTTTTTAATAGTGTGTGTGTGTGTGTGTGTGTGGTGTTAAAAAGACATATAATGAAATATTTGCCAATTCACTAAGCTTTACATGTATAATAGTGATATATTTTGACTTTTCATTGAGATAGAGATGAGCCATCAAGGTGGTTAAGAAGGCTGACTATTGTTGAGACCTGGGAGCATGACACCGAAATAAGAGTCCCCTGCCCAAAACTGCCCTGGTATGGCCCAGAGATCAACAGGTAAGGGGAAAATTCTGAGAAGTTAGATGCAGGACCTGGGTTTTCAGAACCCCAGGAATATTTTAGACCTCCTGATATTTCACCTCCAGAGGACCCAGCTGAGATCCCTGCATCTCCTCTCACCCCTAGCTTAGCAGGGTCAGCAGACTGGTGAGTACCAGCTTGCTCTCAGACCCACCTGCATAGAAGAATATTCCATGCCAGATGGCCCCCCAAGTGGAGCACCTGACCTCATGCCTCCCAGCAAGCCAGGAACACAACTTGAACTCTCTGGGGCCTTCAGGAGTATCTTAAATTTTTTCCTATTTTCTTTCAAGGAATAAAACCACAAAACACTTTTCCCACTAGAGCAGTGGTTCTCAATCTTCCTAATGCCGCGACCCTTTAATACAGTTCCTCATGTTGTGGTGACCCCATATGTGGGTGTTTCTGCATATGGGTGGACCTGCCTGTGGACGATAGAAGAGCGGTGTCTGGGCTCTTAAGACCATCAGAAATATAGTCTTTGGATACCCCTGTGAACAGGTCGTTCGACCCCAAAGGGGTTGTGACCCCCCCGTTGAGAACTGCTGCACTAGAGTGACAGGAACTCAGTGTTTCTCTGCAGTTATCCATCCCCTACCTGGGGGTCTGGCTGACACTGGGACTTACTGTCCTTAGCAGGAGCTCTTCTTGATAGGAAATCCCACCCTGCCCCTTGGGCCTCCACTCCAATAGCCTATTTTCATCCTGTGACCAGGCGTGAAGGGTGGACAGTACTGAGTGATACAGAAACCCAATACTGTGCCAAAATATAATGCAGGACTTTCCCTCCTTGAGAAGGAAGAAACTGTGTGCCACCGAAATAAGGGCCTTCTGCTATAAACACAATAACAGACTGGTCCCTGTCTATAAATGATTCTGGTATATTTCTTAATATTACCCTCACCTGCCCCAACCACCATTACCTCAAGACCTCACTCCTCCCACCTCAGTAATCCACTCTCTCATAATCTACCAAGTAATAATACACCTCTCTTCCAACTCCTAAAGGATTACTATGGTTAACAAGGCTTCCTATGAATACTACCACTTAAAACCTACTCTCAAGCACCTTCTCCTATTCCTCCTACCCACCCATCTATCACTCCCTCCTCATCTCCAAACAATATGATTTCCAGCTCCTATCTCATCCTCCTCTACCCTAGAGAGCCAACCCATCCCATCTCCTACACAACCCAGAAGCCTAGGCATCATCTACAGCTCAATCAATAATTTGGAAGGTATGGACGAATAGCTGGAAATTCACATGCTCCCCAAATTAATAGGGACATTAAGAATGTGAACAGTCACTCAACCACGGTCAAGGCAACCACGAGGAACTACTGAAGCCAGAATGAAGACTGAACATGGTACTGGGACAGGAGGAAAGTGTAAAGAAATAGAGGAAAGAAGTAGGAGGCAAAGGGCATATATATAAGCCTAAATACAGACATGTACAT
>NW_022103924.1:2621331-2628925 GCF_000313985.2 Echinops telfairi
TATTCAGAGAAAAGCTGACACCAATTCTACACAAACTCTTCCAAAACATAGAAAGCAAACTCCCAAACTCATTCAATAAAGCCAGCAAAACCCTGATATCAAAACCGGGCAAATACCCCACAAGGATAGAGAATTACAGACTGATATTCCTCATGAACATAGATACGAAAATGCCCAACAAAATCTTGGCCAATAGAATCCAATAACATATTTTTTTAAAAGTAATACATCATGACCAAGTGGGATGCATAATAGGGATGCTGGGGTGGTTCAACATTTGAAAAACAATTAACATATTCCATCACATTAACAAGATAAAGGATAAGAACAATATGATCATTTCAATTGACGCAGAAAAAGCATTTGACAATATCCAACACCCATTCCTAATAAAAACTCTTAAGAAGATAGGAATAAAAGGGAAAATTCTCAACACAATAAAGGCTGCATACAAAAACTCAATAGCCAATATTACACTCAATGGAGAAAAGCTGAACGTATTTCCACTGAATAAGGGAACCCGACCAGGATGTCCCTTATCCCCAGTTTTATTCCACATTGTACTGGAAGTCCTGGCCAGAACCATAAGACAACTGCAAGAAATCAAAGGAGTACAATTGGGCAAAATAAAAGGGAAATTTTTACTATTTGCAGATGATATGATTTTACATAGAGAGAATCCTAAGGTGTCCACAATAGGATTGTTGGAGACAATTGAGGAGTTTAGTCGCAGGATACAAGATTAACAAGCAGAAATCAATTGGGATAAGAATACGAACAAAGACATCAAGAAAACAATAAAGAATTCACAATAGCCGCACAGGAATATGCCTAATCAAAAAAACTAAAGACCTGTTCAAAGATA
Organism: Echinops telfairi; assembly: GCF_000313985.2. Classification (NCBI taxonomy): domain Eukaryota; kingdom Metazoa; phylum Chordata; class Mammalia; order Afrosoricida; family Tenrecidae; genus Echinops; species Echinops telfairi. The sequence continues at coordinate 2,622,197 of NW_022103924.1, forward strand.
ATTATGAAACATTATTACAGGAAACCAAAAGGGATCTATACAATTGAAGAATGTCCCTTGATCGTAGATCAGAAGACTCAATATTGTGAAAATGTCAATACTACCTACAATCTACAAAGTCAATGTAATTGTAACCCAAATTCCAGCATCATTCTTTAACGAAATGGAAAAACTGAATACCAACTTTATATGGAGAGGGAAGAGACCTAGGACAAGCAAAGAACTCTTGAAAAGACCAAAGTAGGAGGCCTTACACTACCTGACCTCAAAACCTATTGCATAGCCTCAATAGTCAAACAGCCTGGGACTGATATAATGATAGATACACAGGCCAATGGATCAAGACAGAAAACCTAGAAATAAAAACATCTGCATACAGGCAACTGATTTAAATGGCAAGGAGATGACCTCTTCGATAAATGGTGCTGGGAAAACTGGATATCCATCTGCAAAAGAATGAAACAAGACCCATATCTCACCCTATGTACAAAAACCAAACTCAAGGTGGATCAAAAACTTTCATCTAAAACCCAAATCTCTCAGGATCATCAGTGAGAAAACTGGGACAAATCTAAGTGCCCTAGTGCAGGGAATACTTGGACTATCAGATATAACAAAGGAAGCACACTCCATGGAAGACAAAATAGATGAGTGGGGCCTATTAAAAATACTTCTATAAATTGAACATTTTCATTAAAAGGGTAAAACAAGAGCCCACAGATTGGGAAGAGATACGTAGCAATGGCATAATGGATAAAGGAATAATTACTAAAATCTGCAGTATACTACAAGCCTACAACAAGAAAAAACTAACAACTCTCTGAAAAGGTGGAAAAACACCGGAACGGACAGTTGATTCACAAAGGATGACACTCTAATGGCTAATAAACACCTGAGGAAATGCTCCTGTTCACTAGCCATCCGGGAAATGCAAATCAAAACAACTATGAGATACCATCTAATACCCATAACTGTAGCCCAATTTTTAAAAACTGAGGATGTTGGAGAGGGTATGGACAGATTGGAACTTTTATTCATTGCTGTTGGGCTTGTAAATACATACAGCCACTGTGGAAAGTGATATGGTGATTCCTAAAACAGATGACAAAAGAAATACCACATGCCCCAGCAATACCATTACTGGGCATATACCCCAAAGAAATAAAAAAACAATCATGAACAGACATATGCTCCCCCATGTTCAGTGCATACCGTTTACAATTGCAAGAAGTAGGAAACAGCATAAATTCCCATCAATAGAAGATTGGATTGAAAAATAAATAAAACTCCGGTATATACACACAATGGAATGCTACACATCCCTAAAAGTCAGCAATGAAACCATGAAACACCTCATGACATGGAAAGGTCTGGAAAACATCATGCTGAGTGAAGTTAGACAGTCACAAAAGGACATATACTGTCTTGAGTCCACTACTCTAGAAACAAGCAACAGGAAGGGCACAAGCTCAGGCTTGCAGGGCATCCAATCTGCTAGCCAGGGTGGCCAGACAGCCTGGTAGAGAGCCTGACTGGTGTCAATGAACCCCCACACCATCCTCCCTAGGGATGTATCTTGAGGGTCACTTTGCCAGAGGGTGCTTCACAGTCAGCTGGGATCAAATTGTTAAGGGAGGGGAAGGGGATGTTGATACCGAATGGCTGCCATGCAAAACTATGATGAGGTCCCCCTAGACAGGTAGATGATTCAGGGTTGAGGGATGAGAGATGAGGGAGATATGGGAGGACAGACCTCCTGGTGGGGTGAAGAATGACTGAAAATGCTTTTGGGGACCCCAGGTGGAGGAGCGGGAGAACACTGGAGCATCAGTAAGACCCCATGAGGACATCCACTGGTGAACTGGACTCTACTTCAGACAACCTTGAAGCTGGAAGACTTAAGGGTGAAAATACATGGTGTCTGAGGAAGCAGAAGACAGCTGCACCAAGACTGTTGAGCTGTTGGTAGGCGGACAATCATGGTCTTGCTACATCAATGTCCTATAAGCTATATTGAGATATATATTATTCCAGCAAACCTGTGATGGACATTCTCAGTAAATATTATTGTAATAGTTCCCTGACAACCAACTTCCACTGTTTGTGTAAATAGCACCCAGCCACGAAAGGATTGTACCAGTGAATAATTCAAGGACTGTGATATGGAGTTAGACTACATGGGCCCAATATCCCTCTCAACGGCGCTTTAAAAAATTTAGTACCAGAGGCTAATCAAGGACAATATTAATGAAAGATCTTTATGCCCCAAGGCGATGATCAATAAGACTCTCTACAATATATAACAAGAAGGTTTTGAAAGGGAGCCAAAGGCAGATAAATTTTTTAAAAAACATAGAAAAGAGGAGTTGATACCAAGGGCTCAAATAGAAAGTAAATGTTTAGAAAATGATGATGGCAACATGTGTACAAATATGCTTGAAACAATTAATGTATGGAATGTTCTAAGAGCTGTAAGAGCGCCCCAATAAATGATTTTAAAAATTAATAAAAATAAAATAAACCATATCCAGGAATGGGTTTGGGGCTCGCACTACATCCTAGTTCCAATTTAAGAACAATAAGTTCTTATATCATGGCCCTGCTCGAAACTCACCCTCAGGAAGGAGACACAGAAGATATGAATGCTATAACAGTTTCGTGAAGAAATTAGATGGTGCCTGGCTATCAGGTAAAATAGCATCTGGGATCTTAAAGGCTTATTTTCAGACAAGCAGCCAGCTAAGTGAGATGTCAACTAAGTTCACGTGGAAGAAGCACACCAACATCAGTTTTGATTGACAATCAGAAGGATTGTAAATCATATAATCTGAAGCCAAAGGAGGGAAGAGTATTCGAGCCGAAATTGTGAGAATCTGGTTTGTGGTAGGCTATGGATGACAGTAGTAGCCCAAGATACATTTGTGGGATCTACATAGGAAATAATTGTTAAGTTGTGCATCTTCATAAATTGGGTAATTGGACACTAGTGACACAAGCCCTGAAGTTAGGAGATAGGGCAATACTTTCATTAACACTCATTTACAAAGACAGAATCACGTCTGGTAGACATGTCAGAAAAAGGCAGAGAGATCATGAAAACAGCAAATATATGTTGGTCACCATTCATTGGGCCCTCTCAAAACAAGAGGTCCAAACCAACCCAAAGTCCAATGACAGCCAATTCCTTAGCCTTGGGATGGGGATCATCTGCTTCTTCTCTCACCAGGATATTTTAGCCTAGAGTTCAAGGGATTATTTAGTTCCTTAGTTCTGTTACAAGTGAACTCAAGGCAAAGTTCAATTTGCTCAGTGGGGTTTCCAATTCGAGTCCCTCTAGTGTGGTCTATGTAGGATATGTACGTTGAGATGACAGAGTTCAGTGTCCTAGTTGTCTTTAAGACACTGCATAGGCCACCAGAGGCTAGATAGAAACTAGGTCAAAAGTGCCCAGTTAGGAATATAACACTGGAAATGTTCTCCCTCTCTGGTCTCTGTAAGTAAAGTTATGTGTTATCCTGAGTGGCAGGGCATCCTGCCCATCTTACCATCAGAAGTGTAATTCCTTTCTCATATACAAACATGCATCAGAGGTCTAGCAGGATATCTGATGACAAAGTGTTACATTCCAGTTGGAGTACAGCTGCTAAGAACAGCTTTATAATGCTCTTTGTCTAATATAAGAACTATGCATATTCTTAGCCTATGGACAGTAAGGATTCATTGGGGACTCAGACCATGTAGGGACCCTGCAAATGCATTTGAGGCTTACACTATTATCTTTAATATCCCTGCCCTTGATCTGATTTCCCAGTAAGGGTCACTAATTATTCTTTTAAGATTATCTGTTGATTTGGGATGATCACAGAACACTGTTATATGGCAAGAGGAACTAATTTATCTTCTCCCTCTCCCCAAGCATGGGAAACTGACCCCATCTGGAGGGAGGTCACCTCTCTTGATGTGGGTTTTAAGATGTTGTATTAAGGAGATAATATATAGTTTATGGTAACTAGGTAGGCACATTTCTTCACCACCTGGGGGACTAGATTCGATTACATGGCCTAGGAACCGGATACTGTCTTTGCCTTGCTTGTTATCCCTGTGATAGTGGGTTCATACAATATTTGTGGTTTTGTAATTGACTTAACTTCACTCAGCATAGTGGTTTCCAGATCCATATCATGAGGTGTTTTGTAGTTTTATCACTGTTTTTAAGAGGTGTATAGTATTCCAATATGTATATGGACCAGAGTTTCTAAGAGTCCTAGTGGCATGGAGGTTATGTGTTGGACTGCTAACCAGATGGTCATTAGTTTGAAACCACAAGCTGCAAGAGGGAAAAGGGGGGCTTTCTACTCCCATAAAGACTAAGTCTTGGAAACCTACAGGCACAGTTCTACCTTCTCATATAAGGGAGCTCTGAGTCAGCATTGATTCTTTGGCAAGGAGGAACAAGTATCTTTATCCATTCTTCAACTAATGGGCATTTGGCTATTTCCAGCTTCTTGCTTCTCTGAATTGTGCTGCAATAAGCATGAGAGAGCATCTTTTCTTTTTCTGTCTCTTTTCTTTTGGGTTTATGCTCAGCAGAGGTATTGCTGGGTCGTAGGCTACTTATATTTCCATTTGTTTCAGGAAGCACCATGCTGCTTTCCACAATGGCTGTATCCCACCAGCAGTATATGAGAGTTCCAATCTCTCCATACCCTCTCTAGCATTTGTTGGTCTCTGTTTTATTGAACTGGTCTATTGCTGTCAGTATAAGATAATAGCTCATCATTTTGATTTGCATATCTTGAGGGCTAATGGTAGTGAGCATTTCCTCATGTTTCTTATTCATTGAGTGTCATCATTTGTGAATTGTCTACTCATGTCTTTTGCCCACCTTTTAACTGGATTTTTTTCTTATTGAGGTATTTCCAAATTCTATAGATTTTTAGGTATCAGTCCCTTATTCCTTGTGTCATTGCTAAAAAATTTTTTTCTAAGTCCACGGGCTCTCATTTTACTCTTTTGATGAAGACTTCTTGATTTGCATAAGTGTTTTCTTTTTAATAGGTGCCAGTTATCTATTTTGTCTTCCACTGTGTGTGCTTTCATTATTATATTTTGTAGTCAGTATATGTCCTGCAATGGGGTCTTTTAGTTTGTCCTAAGTTTCTCATTGATGATCCTTATAGCTCTGGAGTTCACATTAAGGTCTCTAATCAATCCATATTGAGTTGTTTTTGTGCATGGGGTGAGGTGTGGGTCCTGTTTCATTCTTGTGCAGATGTAGATTCAGCTTTCAAGTATCATTTGTTGAAAAGGTGTCTCATTCACATGTAATAGTTATGGTCCTTTGTTGAAAAACAGTTGCCTATATATAGATGCTTTTATTTGTGAATTTTCTATCATATTCCATTGGTCTGTGTACCTCTCATTATATCAGTCGCAGGCTGTTTTGACTATTGAGGCTATGTAATAGGTTTTGAGGTCGGGTAGTGTAAGACTTTCTACTTGGGATCTCTTCCCCCTCCTTATGAAGTTGGTGATTCATTTTTCCATTTCTTTAAGAATGAAGTTAGAATTTGGATTGAAATTGCATTGTATTTATAAATTGTGTTAGGTAGTATTGACATTTTCACTATATTAAGTATTCCTATCCATGAATATGGGATGGTCTCTTGTTTCTTGTAAAAGTTTTCTGTAGTGTTCTTTGTACATGTCTTTTGTTTCTTTGGTTAGGTTTATTCCTAAGTTCAATCTTTTGTATGGCTATTGTAAATGGTAATATTTTCGTGATGTCTTCTTTGGAACTCTTACTGTATAGGAATCCTTTTGGTTTCTGTTTGTTAATCTGGTATCCTTCTACTTGACTAATTCCCTTTATTGTTTCCAACCATCTTTTTGTGGAGTCCTTGGGGTTCTCTCTACATAAGATCATGTCATCTGCAAATGATGAGAGTCACTTCTTTTTTGCCCAGTTGTACTCGCTTGCTTTGGTTCTATTGCCTAACAGTTCTGGTTAAGACTTCCAGAACTTAGAGTGGTGATAGGGAACATCTAGTTCTCATTCCCAGGAGTAATATTTTCAGTTTTTCCCCATTTAGTATATGGCCTTTATTATAGTGAGTAATTTCCTTTCTATTCCTATTTATTGAGTGTTTTTTTAGAAATAGGTGTTGGATAGTGTCAAATGCATTCTCTGCATCTATTGATTTGATCATGTGGTGAGTTATGTTAATTGTTTTTATAAATATTGCACCATCCTTGCATCCCTGGTATGAATCCCACTTGCTCATGGACTATTATTTTTTGCTATGGTGATGGATGCCAGAATTTTGTGGATAATTTTTGCATCTATTTGCATGAGGGTATTGATCTATAGTTTTATGTCTTTGTGGGGTCTTTTTATGGTTTTGGTATTAGGGACATGCTCACTTTGTAGAATGAATTTGGCATCACTTTCGATATTCTACAATAGTTTATGCAGAACTAATGATAGTTCTTCATGAAACGTTTAGTAGACTTCTGTAAGTCTATCTCGTCCTGGGCTTTTCTTGGTTGGGAGTTTCTCGATGACCTTCTTTTTCTTCTTTTGTTATTGGTCTTTTGAGGTTTCTCTGCTTCTGTCTGCACTAATTTGGGTTGGTGATGTACTTCTAGGTATTTTTCCATTTTTATTCTAGATTGTTAAACTTGCTGGTGAACAGCCTTTCATAGTAGTGTGCTATTATTCCCTTTATT
>NW_022103924.1:2629066-2630674 GCF_000313985.2 Echinops telfairi
CAATTTCTTGTCTTATTGATATTTTCCAGTATTTTTAATTTGTGTTCTAACTTTTATTTCTTTTCTTCTGTTCTTGGAAGGTTTGTGCTGTTGCCTTTGTTCTAGCTGTTGGAAGTGTTGTGTTAAGGAGTTAATTTTAATTTTTCTCCCCTTTCTTCATGTGTGCCTTAATTGCTATAAACTGCCCTTTGAAAATTGCTTGTGCTGTGCCCCAAAGGTTTGGGTATGTTGTGTTATCATTCTCATTGCTTCAAGCAAGTTCTTAATTTCATCCGCTAGTTGGTCAATTACCTAGTCTTTTTAGTTGTGTCAGTCTCCGTGTGCTTGTTTTTACATTCCTGTCCTTTCTATTGTTTCTTTGCACTTTTATAGCATTGTGATCTAAGAAAATAGACTGTAGGAACTCATTGTATTTGAATTTGTTAAGGCTTGCTTTGTGACCTAGCATGTGGTCTGTTTTAGAGTATGCACTGTGTGTACTGGAGAAGAATGTTGCTAAGTGAAATGTTCTGTACATATCTAGAAAGTTGAGCTGGGTTATAATGTTGTTCAGCTATTCTATTTCTTTATTGAGTTTCTTTCTTGATTACCTGTTTTTCCTATGGTGTGTTGAGGTCTCCTACTATTATTATTGAGATGTTGATTTCTTTCAACTCTGTGAGAAATGGGTTGATGTATTTTGAGGGTCTTTCATTGGGGGCATAGATGTTAATGACGGTTTTGTGTTCTTGTCTCTCACTATGTTATTTGCCATGAAGTATATTTTATCAGAAATTAATATTGCCACTACTGCCTTTTTCTCTCACAGGGAAGCTGGTGGGGTTAAATAGTTGACCTTATGGTTAGCAGTCAAGCACATAGGTAAGCAGTCAAACACATAACGCATTATGCCATCAGGGATCCTCATTTGTTATATAGTAACTCTTATTTAGAACCACTTTAAAAATACCAAATTGGAATTGCCTGTTATTTAGTTCTAATAAAGGTAAAGTGATACTTGGGGAAGATTCCAAATTCATGTAATTTACATACTTCAACTATATCTTAGAAGCAAGAGATACCATAAAAAGTATAACTTGATCTAAGTATTTAGTACAACACAAACTACTTTACATAAAGCCAGAATAAACTTCCTCTGTCTTATGCTAGCTAACATTCCATTTCAATATCCTGATTGTTTTTATAGGCAAGCAGTAAAGAGTGGTAGATAGCATATGTTCTGTATCTCAAAAACTAGAAATTAGTGCCATTTTGGAACCAGCTAACCAAGCTAACTTGGTTCCTGTTAGAACCAAGACCAACATTTGAGGCACCAAAATGTCTGTTGATTAATGAACCAGGCCAAGAGAATAGGATTGTGTGTGTATGCATAAATATAAATGTTTATATATATGTAGAGAGATATGTATATACACATATACACATGTATATATCTTGTGTATATGGATGTATAGCCCTATTTATATAAAGAGAGAGGAAGAAGTATAATTAAAGCAGGGTAGAGAAGGAGCAAGAAAACGGGGTGGGGGTGGGTGGAAATGAAGAAGTGAGAAAGGGAAGACCAGAGAAGAGGGAGGAGTGGGAGCAAAAAAATACACAGGGGCTTGG
>NW_022103924.1:2634280-2643595 GCF_000313985.2 Echinops telfairi
TTTGTAATACTTGCCAAGTCCTTGATGAGGAATGCAAGAGAAAATGCAGGTATGCTGAACTCTCTTATAAAACATTTACTAAACCCACATAAAGGTCCGTGCTACAAACTGTGATGCTTCTGGTCCTCTAGGTTGGCATTGCTCCAAGGGAGCTCTGTTGGGTCAGCAGCAACAGCTGGAAGCCTATCAGAAACATCAATCCATGGCCTCATCCAAGAGCTTCAAAATCAGAATCTCTGAGCATATTCCAGGCATACGCATATTAACACGTTCTCCAGGTGATTCCCAGGAAAGTTCAAGTTTGCAAAGCCATAGCCTAGCACACTTTAAATTAGTCACAATCCCTACCTTGAAAATCAATGCTATCAAGTGTATTACTAGTGCATCTAATAAGGATGTAAAGAAGTGTTTAAACTTAAATATAATAGAGTTATTGACTTCCCTTCAGGAGATCTGTGTTAGATTCCTGGCCACTACCACTGGTCCTGTGTGTTGCTATGATGTCAAACAGGTTTCAGCGGTGCTTCTAAACCAAGATGGACTAGGAAAAAACCCTGGTGATCTACTCTAAACACCGGTCAAATGTGGATTCTGAACCATAACCATACAATAGACAACAGACCAGGGGAATGGCACAGGACTAGGCCGTTTTTGTTCACTGTGTAATCGATCACCATGAGTTGGGGGCTGAGTTGACAGCAGTGAACCACAACCATAAGAGGATTGCTAGGACTATGATCAAAGCCGTGGTGGTCAGTGGCTATGAGAAACTGACTTGGGTTTTGCAGGGGAGAACAGCCCTAGGAAAAGTTAGTGAGGGAACTGGAGGAAAGGGGGAGCGGTGGGGGGTAAGCATTAACTGGTGGAGGGAGGCATTGATTGGTAGGATTTATATCTATGAGGAGCTTCCAAAAGTTCATGTCAAAACAGAATGAAAAGATAATGGAAATTATGCACAAACTTTCTGAAGACACCTTCACTTACCGTAATTCTCTGAACAACATTTAGTCAGTCATAGCTGCCCTAGGAATTGACCCTAGTCCTGCCTTTCAGTTCTGCCTAGACCAGAGCATGTACACTGGTACAGATAAGAGCTCAGGACACATGGAATTCAGGTCAGATAAACCCATCAGGAACAGGAGTTAGAGTAGCCATACCAGGAGGGTAAGGGGAAAGTGGGGGGTGGGGGAGGAAGGGGGAACCAATCACAATGATAGATAACACCACACACACACACAAACACACACACACACACACACACGAGGGGGGTGAACAACAGAAACGTGGGTGAAGAGAGACAGTGGCCGGTGTAAGATAAGAAAATAATAATAATTTATAATTATCAAGGGGTCCCAGGGGCCGGGGAGCTGATACCAAGGGCTGATATAGAACATAACTGTTTACAAAATGATGATAGCTACATGTGTATAAATATGCCTTATCCAATTGACGATGGATTGTTGTAAGAGCCCTCCAATAAAATGATCTTTAAAAAAAAGCATAAGCTAAGTGTCCAGCTGTCGTCCCAGCTGGTGCCAACCATTAGCATGCCCACCCAATAGCTAAAAGGTTAGGGATTTGAGTACTTCCAGAGATGGCTTGCCATCCGCTTCTCCAAAAGGAGCCGTGTGTGAAAATTCCTGGGGCACAGTCCTACTCAGAATCTCTGTGAGACAGAATGACTCCACAACCACTATCATCCTCATCTCCACTCTCCCTCAGCCTCCAGACCAGGAATCAGCTTCTTTTCCCCATCCTGCATATCAGTGTTGAGAAAGAGGTCAGGAAAGGGCAAGTGCACGTTTTGAAACAGAACTTGGATCATTTGTAGAAATGCCTATAGAAACCTCGGTGGATAATTTGGTTTGCTCTTTACTGCCCTTGGGCTGCCGCTAATATTGACCCACTTCACCAAACAGATAAGTGGTAAACCAGTTGCAAACCAAATCAAACTGTTTTCTAAAATGTGAAGTGATTCAGAGCAAATAGCAGCTCATTAAAAAAAAAACAGTTTTTAAAAAGGGATTTTCTTAAAGGCTTGAAGGTAAACCAGTGGCCATCAAGCTCGGCAGCAACAAAACCCACATGGAAGAAGCACACCAGACTATGTGATCATGAGGTGTTGAAGGGATGAGGTATCAGGCATCAAAGAACAAAAGATCATATCATTGTGAATGAGGGGGAGTGTGGAAGGAGGACCCAAAGCCCATCTGCAGGCGACTGGACACTCCCTTACCGATGGGTTGCGGGGAGGAGATGAGTCAGTCAGGGTACAGTGTAGCAACAATGAAACATACAACATTCCTCTAGTTCCCACATGCTTCCTCCTCCCCAGCCCCTGCCCCCAACTATCATAATTCCAATTCTACCTTACAAATCTGGCTGGACCAGAGGATGTACACTGGTACAGATAAGAACTGGAAACACAGGGAATCCAGGGTGGATGAACCCTTCAGGACCAGTGGTATGAGTGGCGATACCGGGAGGGTCAAGGGAGAGTGGGGTAGAAAGGGGGAACTTATTGTAGGGACCTTCATATAACCTCCCCCCTGGGGTACGGACACAGAAAAGTGGGTGAAGGGAGACCTCGGACCATGTAATATATGACAAAATAATAATTTATAAATTATCAAACGTTCATGAAGGAGCAAGCAGTGGGGAGGGAGGGAGAAAAATGAGGAGCTGATGCCAGGGGCTTAAGTGGAGAGCAAATGTTTTGAGAATGATGAGGGTAACGAATGCACAAATGTGCTGGACACAATTGATATATGTATGGATTGTGATAAGAGTTGTATAAGCCCCCAATAAAATGATTTTTTAAAAGGGGAGATTTCCTAATGGGTGCGGAAAATGTCAGTAAATGAGACCAAAGGAGAGAGGCTCAGTCCATTATGACAGCCCCGGAGCTGCACAAGCCTAGATCTGTAACAGCAAGGAGAGAATAAAAATGTTGCAGGCTGATTGCCCTCCACTCAGAGACAGGCTAATCTTGGGAGAACATTTTACGGTGCATCTTTTGAAGAAAAGTGCATTAGTCTTTACTGGAAAAACATTCGGTTGACCTTGAAAATAAAAGCATTCATGAGAAGTATGAGCAGAAGTTTTCATTATTCCTTAAGCCCTTGCTTCAGAGAGACAAAAAAGTCTACCCTCCATTGCAAACCCACAATGCCAAGTTGCCAAGCAACTGATCTTTTATGGTGGATTGCCACGGAGACTGATGTACACAAAATCATAAATCCCATTACCCTGCTAAATACTGGGTCTGGGATAGAAAGGAAGCAAAAAAGCTGCTTTTCAGGTTAAAAGAGACAGTATGAAATAGTGAGTAGCAAGATTTTAGTCAGAGTAAATTGTCATGGATGATAATTAGTGGAGCTCTTTTTTTCCCTTTCAATAGATGACAGCCCCTGGTCTTCCTGTATCAAGAAAAGCAATCACAGTTGGAAGAGTCATTTCCAAGTGAAAATTAACTCCACCACCCCCGATGCCCAAGTCCGGTAGTGAAAGAGGCAGTTCATGGTCGTTCTCCCCAGTCTGCAGCCAGGTGGAACTTCTGGAGGCCAACTCAGCCTTCAGGGGCAGTTGATGAAAGAGCCTCTCGGAGGAAGCACGTGGAAACAATGCTATCTATGAGACGTCTGGAAAATACCCTTTCAGATGAAGGGATCAAAATGGCAGCTATAATACCCTTCACTGTGCCAGATGATCAATATATGGTATTTCATGTCATCCTTCTGTGAATTAGGTGGATAGGCCTTCCCATTTGTGATTTGGTGGTAGAATTCTCAACATGAGACATGGGTTCAATTCCCAGCTAGTGCACTTCAAGCACAGGAAGGGCCTGTATGATAGTAGAGGCCTGCATATTGCTATGGTGCTGAGTAGGTTTCAGCAGAGCCTCCAGACTAAGATGGATCAGAATATCTACTTCTAAAAATCAACCAATGAAAACCCAATAGGTTCCAATGAGACAATCCACAGCCAATCATGTGGCAGCATTCCATGCTATTGTACATGGGGTTATCAACAGGGGACAAGTCAATAGCTGCATAACAACAACATTCACAGTTGATGAGCATAAGAACCCAGATTCAAACTTAAACCCATTAACTCCAAAGTTGAATTCAAGACTCATTATGACAGGCACCAGCTGGGGTTTAAATCTTCTGCTTGTAGAGTCCTCTACCCTAAAGAGAGCCTCAAATCCCACCTTAGGGACATTAATCCCTGGTAAGGGAACAGTAGAATGAAAGAACATCGTTCCCAGTAGAATGACATGGAGCTCATCCGTGGTGTGCTGGGACTGTTTTTGTTGTTGTTAATTTTTATTTTATTTTATTGCAGGCTCTTACAGCTCTTATCACAATCCATACAGATATCCATTTTGTCAAACATATCTTTACATATGTTGCCATCATTTTTTTCAAAACATTTTCTTTCTACTTGAGCCCCTGGCTGATGCTCCTCATTTTTCCTCCTCTCTCCCCAACCCTTCCTCCCCCACGCTCCCTTGATAATTTATAAATTCTTCTCTTTTTTCTTCTTCATATTTTACACTGACTGCTGTCTCATTTCACCCACTTTCCTGTTGTCTGTCCCCCTGGGATGAGGGCCATACATTGATCATTGTGATTGGTTCCCCCTTACTCCCCACCTAGCTACCCTTACCCTCCTAGTACCACTGCTCCCCTTATTGGTTCTGAGGGTTTATCTCTTCTGGATTCCCTGTGCTTTGAGCTCTTAGCTATACCAGTATACATGCTCTAGTCTAGTCAGATTGGTAAAATAGAATTCAGGTCATGGTAGTGGGGGTAAGTAGGGGGTGAGCATTAAATAACTAAAGGAAAGTTGTGTGTTTCATCGGTGCTATACTGCACCCTTACTGGCTCATCTGTTCCTTGTGGCCATTGTGAAGGGGGGTGGTCCAATTGGCTACTGATGGGCTTTGGGTCTCCACTCTGCTCTCCCCCTCATTCCCATTAACATACTTTTTGTTTATTTGGTTTTGGGTCTTTGATGACTGATACCTGTTCCCATCGACACCTCATAATCACACAGGCTGGTGTGCTTCTCCCATGTGGGCTTTGTTGCTTCTCAGCTAGATGGCCATTTGTTTATCTTCAAACCTTTAAGACCCCAGATCCTATATCTTTAGATGGCCAGGCACCATCAGCTTTCTTCACATTTGCTTATGCACCATTTTGTCTTCAACCATTGTGTTGGGGAAGGTGAACATCACAGAATGCCATGTTGGTAGAACAAATTGTTCTTGTGTTGAGGGAGTACTTGAGTGGAGGCCAGGCCCAATGGCTGGGACTGTTTTAACAATGGTCCTTGCTTTTAGGAGAAGGGAGTAAGGTCAGGGAAGACTCTGGTTTCTGTCATATAAATACCCCCACCCTGGTAAAGTTTCAGCTATAAGAGACACATATATGAAGGAACAACAGCAAAGACTAATAATACTCTTAGAAATATAATACCCTGAACAACCCAAATTTTGATGTCTTTCCAAATCAGGCCAGGGGTTGAGAACCATTGGGGTAGAAGCTTTATATTCAGGGGCCTGTTGATATTTGGGGGTTTCTCCTCTTAAGAAGGTCCTGAGCTCCTGTACTGAGCATAGACCATAAGATTTGTATTGCACTGGCACATCTGTTCCTCTCTGAACCGTGCCAGCCACCCTGATGTGAGAACCAGATCTGGCAACAGTGCTGTCCATGTCATATCACTACCCCTCTAGAGGACTTAACATAGGATCAGATGCCTTTGTCTGTCTCAGGGTCCCAGATATTCTAGCAAAGGATCATGAACCTCACGCCTACAGGGTTCCTGGAAGCCAAGTGAGCCAATGGTGGGTAGAGACAGCAGTGACTTGGGGCACACAGGCCTTATCTGAAGAGGGCAGCAATGACTCAGTTTGGGTGAGTCATGGCTAAAGGAATTGCCAGTAGTGCAGTCATCCAGATCTTCCAATTCTTCCAGAAAAGACAAGTGTTAGGTGAACCCTCAGATTTCTGCTACTAATTCAAGTTTTGTTTTGTTTTGTTTTCAATTTCAGGCCAAATAGAATCATCCCATGGGCCAAATCCTATGCAAAAATCTTGCTTTTACTCCCTGATCTAGCTCAGGACAAGGGTCTTCACAACTGTGGTTCTCCCCAGCCCCATCATTGGCTGGGAAGCCTCAGCACAAAACCACAATCTATTTTCAGAGCCCAGGAGAACCCAACCATACTCCTATGGTTGTGGATCAGTGTGAGCCACCACCACATTCTTCCTCTCGGAGTACTCTAAAATATTGGGGAGTAGTTTGGATTTCACACAACTGGGTTATATGATACGTGTGACATTATTTTAATTTGATGTTGACAGAAAGAGTAAGGGATAACATTATACATAAACATGAACAACTTTATCTCTTAATAGTGGGATCAATTAGGTTTTCTTTACATTTGTTTCATTATAATAAACAGTAATCCCTTCTATACCTGGTGGAAGGGATGACCCTCCCTTCCCATGTGAGGTTGTTCCTCCCCATTTACTCACTAACTGAAGTGAAAGTGCCTCCTCTGAGATTGAGATCCCCCTCCCCTGGTCGTGCCTTGACTTTCCAGTGAGGGTTCCCTCTCATCTTTGTGGAGTTGTTCTTGATGTGGAATGACTGGATTTCAGTGTTGCATGGCATCGTGTGGATGGTCTTCTCCCATTCCCACCATTCTTACAGGAATGACCCCAGCTGATGTGCAGTCTCCTCTTTTGAGATGGATCTGAAGACGGACATATAAGGGGGGTGATGTATGGTTCTTGGGCAGGAGGCACCCCTTTGTTTGGAATTGCTCTCTAATATTTGTTTGATGCTTTTCCTTATCGTAGAGAGCTCATATAGTATTTGTGCTTTTGTGTGATGGACTAACTTCACTCAGCATAATGGTTTCCAGGACACTGTACTTTAGGAAATCCCTCCATTTTTAAATGTGGACGCAGACTTTTCTTAAGACCCTGTATGGACCAAACAAAACATGTCTGTGATGAATTTAGTCCATTAGCTGTCATTGTTAGTTCATTGCTTTCTTGAACAAATTAGAAAAAAATTCTTCCTCCAGTGACACCCACATATGTGTTAATAAGGAAGACACACTGATCAATATAGGAGAAATTCAAAACACTGACTTCATCCCACTGTCAGTTTCTAAGTGAACTTCGGAGCCTCCTCTGGCTTCCAGAGGTCTTGCTGGTTTTTCGTTTTGATTTTTTTTTTTTTAACACAATGTTAAAGGGCTTCAAAAAGTTTGTGGGAAATTCTGTTTTCTTTTCATTCCATTTTTCCACCAGCTTTTCAAAGCCTCTTTGTATTTATCTCCACCCACATTGTGGTGCTTCTAAGTTATTCCTAGAGAAAGGAAACAAACATATTTCTCTTTCCCGACTAAAAGGTTGCTGCACCATCTCTTTAAAATGCTTTATTGGCTCAAACTGTTCAACAACCCTGGCCTAAAAGTACGGTTACTTTTTAATTTTTTTTAGTTAAATCCCCCCCCCTCAGTTCTCTACAGTAAGGGCTATAAGGAAACTACGGGGACTGGGAGGCCATAACTCACTCCCACAAGCAGCCCCCTTCCCAGCAGTAACAAAATGACGTCAGTGAGGGTATTTATCCACTTCATTAGGACACAGTAGCACAATACAATCAACTTTCCTGTGTGGGCATTTTCTTTTGCTCAGTTTCATCCCATTACATGTAGTAATGGACTCCAAGAGTTCAGGAACCATCCAGGACCACAATCCTTTTTCTAGTATTTCTAATCAGGTTGTTAGAGGTGGTTTTCATGTTGCCCCAACTTTGACCAAATATCATTTCTATTAAAATGTAAGCATGTTCTTTTCCTTTACTATGTCTTACCACCATCCCATTCTAAGGGGGCTTCCAAGTGGTAGTGCTGAGAGGTCTTGCTTTGGTTCAGTCAGCAAACACTAATGTAGAAAGCCCCTGAGCATAAATCATCTTATATCTTGGGCGTCATATTGTAGCTATGTGTCCCACTCTTCCATGCTTACAAGACTCGAAGCTCCTCTGCACGTCAAATCTTCCAGGAGCCTTAGATACTCAGATTAGGAGTCAGTCCCTCTAAATGAGGACCAAAGAGCATAGAAAATGCTCTCCTCGTGCCTAGATCAGCTCGTGCAGGATCAGCTCAGGAAGCAACCTTGAATGTCCCTTGACTAGGCATGGGCTCCCATCCCAACTTAGGTGATGGCACCTGTGGATTGTCTTGTAGAGTTCTGTAAGATGGTGCATAGAGAGTACTGAGCACATGGGCTAGCACAGGTTTAATGCCGAGTCCACATTGGCCTTGATGCTGATTGTAATGGTGGTGTGGAATGACTGCACTTGTCACCTCAAGTCATAGCACAATTCCAAATCCTAATATGCAACTAGCTAAGGGGAAAAGAGAAGATAAGACCATGATGATTAATTGTATGTGTCAATGTAGCTAAGGCTATGGTGCCCAGTTGCTTAGTCAGACACTGGTCTAGATGTTGCCATGAAGGCACTTTGTAGGTGTGGTTAGTCTTTATAAAGGGAAAAGTTCATGGAAAAATGGAACCTAAATATCATGTAATTTATCCATGAACTTTTGAAACTCCCTTGTACAATCGAAGTACAGAAGATAACCCTGGATAATATGGGTAAGCCTCATACAATCAGTTGATGGCCATAAGAGCAAGAACTGTTTTGGAGAGAGAGGAGAAGGATTCTCCCTCACAACTGTGACCCCACTGACTGACCTACTTTACAGGCTCTACAATTACATGAGCCAATTCCTCAAATGAAATATCTCTCATGTATGGCTATAGGTATAGTAATCCCGTTGACTGTTTATCTGATGAGCTCTGACTAACCAAAATCTGTATATACTCATGTATAAGCCAAGATTTTCGGCACATTTTTATGCAGTTTCTGTGGTAAAATTAGGTGTCTTGGCTGACATTCAGGTTGGCTTATACTCGAGCATATATGGTACCCTTTCTCTGAATAATCCAGTTTTTCTACTACTTTACCCAGGATTAATTTAGCACCTTCCTTACTGAGGTAATGATTTTTAACAGTTTTGTTGGCATATAATTCATGTATCAAACAATTCAAAAGTTCAGTCATATTAACAAGAGTTGTGCAAGCATCATCACCATCAATTTAGAACATAATGATTTTATAGCGACAAGGGAACAACAAGCGATCCAAATTGGTGGGGAGGTGGGTGTGGGAGACCTGGTAGGGCAGGATCAAGGGGAACGTAACAAAGAGGAAGTGCTG
>NW_022103924.1:2645717-2651465 GCF_000313985.2 Echinops telfairi
TATGCATACATTCCTGGGGTGAGGTCCAGGTACTATGGCAGGGGCCAGACCCAATCCAGTCAACTAAAAAGGAGGGTAAAAGAAAGGAAAAAAAGGCATGGGTAGCAGGGGAAAGTGACCCTAACCCACCCAAGGGGAGGGTATTGTTCATATCTCCACAGGAGAGGGACCAGAACAGTATGCCAAGACATGAATGCAACAATGAAGCAGGGAACCAAGAGAGAGGTCTGCAGGGCCAGCCCCAATTCCAGCTACGTGGACACCCACCCCTCAGAAGAATGCACTACAGAGGACAGCACTGAAGCTACAGGTCAGGAGGGGTTGAGTCTGATCAGAGCACACAGGAACTAACTAAGAGGAAAGGAGAGAGAAAGAGAAAATGGAGCACATCCTGGCCCACCAAGCTCTGAGGATGATATTCTGACTCAGAGCAGCCAATGCACAGAAAGGACCATAGGACCGGCCCCATCACCAGACACAACATCCCTCATTGTCCCATAGAGCTACGGGGGACAACACTGGATACACAGTGGGGGAATTGTGTCCAATCTGGCTGCACCACACCAGGGTGAAACACTAAGGGTATGCAACAATGCAGCAAGGGGACCAAAGCAATGAAATCCCCCGAGGAATCCCAAAAATAGACTTCGGGAGCAGGGTGTGACACCCCATCAGACAGGACCAGAAAGCACTCATAAAGTTCAACAAACAGACCTGGAACTATTTATTGGCTTTTCTTTGTTGATGTTGTTTGTTTTGTGTTTATTATTGTTTTCGCATGTCTATCTAGATAAGACAGGTGGGATAAACAATCGGGAGGTGAAAACAATGGAGAGGGGGAGGTGAGGGGAAGGAAGGAGATTGTCAACCAACCCAGGGACAAGGGAACAACAAGTGATTTAAATTGATGACAAGAAGGGTGCCGGATGCCTGTTAGGGCTTGATCAAGTGCTATGTAGCCAAGAGGAATTAATGAAATCTGAATTATGGTAGAACATGATAGTGGGAAAAGAGGAAAGTAAAAGGAAATAGAGGAAAGAACCAGGAAGCAAAGGACATTTATAGAGATTTAAATAAAGGCATGCACATATGTAAATATATTTTTATATAACAATAGGGAAATAGATCTGTGTACATATATTTATATGTTAAGTATTAAGGCTGCAGAAGAACATTTGGCCT
This sequence comes from Echinops telfairi, assembly GCF_000313985.2. Classification (NCBI taxonomy): domain Eukaryota; kingdom Metazoa; phylum Chordata; class Mammalia; order Afrosoricida; family Tenrecidae; genus Echinops; species Echinops telfairi. The sequence continues at coordinate 2,646,900 of NW_022103924.1, forward strand.
TTACTCAAATAGTCCCTCAATGCAAGAACACTTTGTTCTAATAACCCAGCATTCTATGATGCTCATTTTCCCCACACAATCTCTAAAGGCAAAATGGGTGCATAAGCAAATGTGGTGAAAAAGCTGATGATGCCTAGCTATCAAAAGATATAGTGCCTGTGGTCTTAAAGGCTTGAAGATAAACAAGAGGCCATCTAGCTGAGAAGCAACAAAGTCCACATGAAAAAAGCACACCAGCCTGTGTGATCATGAGGTGTAGATGGTATTGGATATCAGGCACCAAAGACTCAGAAAAAAAAAATCATATTGGTATGAATGAGAGTAGGATGGAGTGGAGACCCAAAGTTTATCTGTAGACAACTGGACATCCCCTTAGAGAAGGGTCACAAGGAAGAGACGAGCCAGTTAGGGTGCAGTATAGCACTGATGAAGCATAAATTTTCCTCGAGTATGGTAATGTTTCCTCCCCATCACTATCATGACCCCAACTCTACCTTACAGATCTGACTAGATCAGAGCATTCACACTGGTACAGATAAGAGCTCACAACACAGGGAATGGAATCCAGAAAAGATAAACCTCTCAGGACCAATAATGAGAGTAGCAATACCAGGAGGGTAGGGGGAAGGTGGGGGGAGAAAGGAGAATCTGATCACAATGATCAACATATAACAACACACACACCCCTACAACCAGGGGAACAAACAACAGAGAAATGTGTGAAGGGAGACAGCAGTCAGTGTAAGACATGAAAAAATAATAATTTATAAATGATCAAGGGTTCATTAGGGAGGGAGGGGGGAAGGAGAGGGGGGAAATTAGTTGCTGATACCAAGGGCTCAAATAGAAAGAAAATATTTTGAAAAGGGTGGTGGCAACATATGTACAAATGTGCTTGACACAATGGATATATGTATGGATTGTGACAAGAGTTGTAATACCCCCCAATAAAATGTTTTTTTTAAAGGTAGGATGGAACTGCCCCTGTGGGTTTCCAAGACTGTAACTCTTTTTATAATTTTATTATTAATTGGAAGTTGATACATATATCATGTAATTCTACAGTTCAATCACATCAAGCAGAATTGTACAACTGCTACCACAATCAGTTTCCAAACATTCGTTTTCTTCCTAAAAACCCTTGTCTTTATCCCACAGAGCAGTTGGTAGTTTCAAACTGCTGACCTTGTAGTTAGCAGCCCCAAACATTAACCATTATGCTTACCAGAGCTCCTGAATCTGCTAAGCAGCTATTGGAAAATGGTAGCCTAGACAGTGATGACAATGTTGGCAGTGAGAAGTGGTTGTCGTCTGGATCCATATTGGAAAAAGTCCATGTGACTTGCTGACAAGATCACTCCATGATCTGGGAACTTGAGCAATAGAAATGATGATGTTTCTAGTCGCTAAAATGAAGACTGTAGGAGAGGCGGGGTTATTTAGCATGGTGTATATCATTAGTTCAATTTCAGATATGTTTAGTGTGTGGTGATTGTTTTATATCCTAGTGAAGTCATCGAGTTAACTGTTGGGTATAAGAGAATGGAGTTTAAAGGAAAGCCCTGGCTGAATTTTCTGTTCAGCAGTATAAAGATGAGCTATATTCAATCTCAGTATAAGATTGCATGGGATCACCTAAGAAGTGCATTCAGAAAGAGAAAAATAACCAGTAATGACCTTAGGGCAGGCGGTGAAAAACAGTCTGGGTCTCTTCAGAGCTGTTCTCTCAAAGGATGGCTGGCTTCCAGTCAATGCTCTTTTTCTGGTCAGTCAGAACCAAGGCACAATGCCTCTCTTGCCCTTGTGTTAGTCTGGGTAGACTAGAGAAACAAATCTAGGGAGACTCATATGTGTATGAGAAAGGGCTTTATATACAAGAGCAATTGAATATTGAGAATATTGAGAAAAACATCTCAGCCCAGTCCAGATCAAGCCCATAAGTCCAGTATTAGCCCATATGTCCAATACCAATCTATAAAGTCCTCTTCAGACTCACAAAACACATGCAATGACGCTAAATACAGGAAGACCACAGGCCAGGGAGTGGGAAGTCTTGTGGATCCAGTGGCATTGGAAAGCATCTCAGAGCTAGCAGGGATCTCCACGTGGCTTCTCCGGTTCCAGGCACTAGTGTAACTTCATGTGTCTTGTCAGTAAGCATGCCTTTCAGGGAGTGAGCTGAGAGAGAGAGAGTGCCTCCCACCTCCAAGGAGGAAATACAGGAATTCCTAGAATCCTTAGGGGAAGGCCATGCCCACACAGAGGCCTCATTGGCTATACAATGATTAACAGACTACATCCCTTCACTTGTAATTCTCTCAAATTGACAGTAGATTATATAACTACCACAGTCCCACATACATAACACACCCAACCTCACTCCATGCAACTTATTTTTGTTTCCGAGAATGAAGGGACATGAAAGGACAGCGATTTGATGATGTAGAAGAGGTGAAGGAGAAAATGAGGGACCTGCTGTCAGCCATCCAAATAGATGTTTGAATAATGTTTCAAAAAGTGGTATAACCAATTTGACAAATGTATTACATGTAACGGAGAGTACTTTGAAGATGATAAAATTGTTTTGTAAAAAAATTTAAATAAATAGCTTTGAAAAAGAAAGAGAAAAAATAGGTGACCAAGCACAGAGGCAAACTATAGTGTCATATGATGGCATCAGGCTGTAAACCATGTAAATAAATGCTAATTTATAAAAGAAGTCATCCTTTCTTACAACCCCACAGCCAGAGAAACAAGTGAGTCAATGAAGAAAAGCAATTCCATATACACATGTCATACATGCACCAAATTTCTTTAGAAATTAATTCTAAATAATATACATAAATACAGTGTTCCATTTTTTGCCTCTCAATATTTATTTTATGATGTTACCTCACACCAGGCATAACTGCTATAAATCACTCCCTTTTTTTCCCTGCCAACCAAACCTTCTCTGATGGTCACTACTCAGCGTTAGGAGTTATCAATAATTCTATGATGTCTTGTTTTATCATTTCAGGTTCTGCAAGAATTACTCTATGGTAAATACATTTGCATCAACAGAGGAAAGCTCAAAGTGGTATGAATCACCCTTGCTTTCAAAAGCTATGTTAACAACGTAGATAATGAGATAATCAAGAGGCAGAGAGACATATAGACTACTACAGTTGGGTTGATTCCAACTCATGATGATCTTTTATATAATAGAATGAAACTTTTCCCAGTCAAGTAGCATCAGAACCACCAACATGGTTAAGTCCATTATTGCAGCTATACCACCAACTCATCTCACTAAAGGTATACCTCACCCACACTCATTGACCTTTGTCTTCACCAAACATAATATCTTCCTCTAACAATGGATTCTTCCTGATGGTGTATCCAAAGCAGGTCTGGCAATGTTCTCCTGTGATACAAAAGGTTTTCATTAGCTAATTTTTTTACTAGCATGCCTTTCATCTTTGTCTCCTTTTGTCTGGAAACGCCATGAAACCTATTCACCATGGATGATATTTGAAATACTGAAGGCAGAGCTTCCAGTACGATAGCAATAGACCACATTATGACAAGCTTTCAAAGGGGTACAGATATTAATGTAACTCATATTTAATTAATTGTATCAATTAGCTCTTACAAAAAAATATTATGGCAAAAGAAGCAACTCAAAATCAGTAGCTAGAGCAATCACTGATTACCAGCTCACATGCCTGTGATTGGCTGAGGTACAGCTAATGTTGGCTAGGTGCTATGATAGACTTGACTCAAGGGACACCTTTCTAGAGGAGAAAGTTAGGTCAGAGATGTAGATGACTTTCTAAAGAGAGGGGTGGACTTCTGCAGTATATAGTAGAGTGGGAAGGAACAAGTGAAATACAGAAACCACTCAAGGTTTACTCCTCTCTTCCTTTTTTTTCTGTGATGCATATGTTTCACTGCTGACAAAACACAGGAGATCAGACAGGAGCACAAAGGCACATTTCATGTTTGTCCTTGAATCATATTCACCAGCATCCCATTGGCCAACACAAATTACATGGCCAGATCCAACATCACTGGAACAGAAAAACATTCTCCATCTGCAGGTGGAAGGAAAGGGAGAGTAATAAAGAAAGGGGTGAGAAATTGGGAACACTTCTGCAATCCCTCCTATGGACTGTTTTTGTTTTTTGGGTTTTTTCGTGGGTTTTTTTAAATCATTTTATTAGGGGCTCATACAACACTTATCACAATCCATACATACATCAATTGTGTAAAGCACATTAGTACATTCATTGCCCTCATCAGTTTCAAAACATTTGCTCTACACTTTAAGCCCCTGGTATCAGGTCCTCATTTCCCCCCTCCCTCCCTGCTCCTGCCTCCTTGAGGAACCACTGATAATTTATAAATTATGATTTTGTCATATGTTGCCCTGTCCGACATCTCCCCTCACCCACTTTTCTGTTATCTGTCCCCTAGGGAGAAGGTCACATGTAGATCCTTGTCATCGGCTCCCCCTTTGCAACCCACCCTTTCTCTAAGCTCCCAGTATCGCCACTCACACCACTGGTCCTGAAGGGATCATCC
>NW_022103924.1:2652387-2660247 GCF_000313985.2 Echinops telfairi
TGTCCCCCTGGAACTGTAGATCCTGTTGTTTTCTCCTCCAGAATGTTCATCCAGCCTATCTTATTTAGAAAGACCTGCAGAGATAATAACATGCACATAAACAACACAGAGCAAAACCAAGCAACAATATACAACAAAACAACAAGAACAACAACAAACCAATGACAAAAAAAAAACAAAACAAGAAAGAAAAGCTTGTAGTTATTTCAAGGATCCTTTGCTGGCCTTTAGGAGTGTTTTCCAGTCCAATTTGTTGAGGCACCACATCCTGGCCCAAAAGTCCACCTTCAGCATTCCCTGGGGATCTCACAGCTACCTCCTATGGACTTTTTACAAAACTCTTACTCCTATGGTGCCAAGTATTTCCCCATCAATTATACCCACAGTTTCATATATTTTCTAACTTAGTGAAAATAAAACAGAATATGGCCTGGAAACTCTGTTTTGTTTGGTTGGTCTTTTATTATGTTGCGGGGTGGAAGGAGAGACACAGATTTGCCTTGAACATGGCTCAATAAAGCACCAAGGGCATTTATAAGGCTGAACAAAAAAAAAATCTTTGTACATAAAAAAAGCTAATTCAGGAGGTAGATTACTTTCTGGGGAGAAAGTTGGATTTCTGCAGTGTATTATACAGTAGGTGGGCATGAGTGAAATATGGAAACCACTACAAATCTCCTGGGGGGTTGTTGTTGTTAATATAATTTTTCTCACCCAGGTTTTACAAATGGAGTCTATAATAAAATTGGTCCTGGACACTTTACACCCAAGTGCTGATTTGACCTTCTAACCACAGGATTAGCAAGAAGCATTTACTCTGGCCAGTTCTGCAAATTCTTCCAGTTTCTTAATTCAATCATAGTAAGAGTAAATGGAATGAAAGGCTACTCATGGGAAAACCAGATGCAGAGGGAAGACAAAAATAAGGGGAACTCAAGGCTTAAATTGTGTGTATGTCTTGAATCAGTTTGGCAGAGAGCCAAATAGTGGGGGGGAAATCCTCCCTCTTTAGTTGGCATATTTCCACCTCACAAAAGCATTGTGCTGTTTGGTTAAACTCTGCAGCTTCTTCTTATGAAAGATTCAGCTAAAGGGAAAGCCAACACGAGAAGTTTAAAACAAAAAATGCGCGAGAATTAGTGTGTAGTTTCCTGAATTCAAAGATCTCCTGTGCCCAGGGGCGGGGGGAGTTCCAAAGAACTGAAACCAGAAGGCATCCTGGTGACACAAAGATTAAGCACTCACACTAAAAGGTCAAGCATTTCCAACCTGCCAGCTGCTTTTCAGGAGAAAGCAGACTATTTCAGTAAAGACTGTACTCAGCCTATTGGATGACTATGAGTCAAAGTTGACTCAACAACATCCAAAATTCTTCTAATGTCCAATATCCTTTGCTTGCTGGAACAAAATATAGATCATCTCCATAAATGCTGAAGACAAGCAAGTGTTACATTCAAACTACCTATGGAAACTTATCTAAGCCTGCACAAAGAAAAGCAACCTGCTCGCTCTCTCTACTTCAATTTTCAGCTATTGAGTTCATTAGCGGTCTCCCGGAGCTATGCAGAGACCTGCATCAGTGCTGAGATGCTTCCACCACCACTGGATCTACACAACTTTACACCCACTAACCTGTGGTCTTCCTGCATTTTGCATCACTGCACGTGCTGTGTGACTCTAAAGACAAATTTAAGGACTAGAATCTGACTTGTTGGCTAATATTGGACTTAAGGACTTCATCTGGACTAGGCTAGGATGTCTTCTTGATATACAATTACCCTTTGATATAAAGTGCTTTCCTGTACGTAAGAAAAGGAGGAGGAGGTGGAAAGAAAAGCAGCCCAGGCTGTCTAAAGCAACCCATCTGCAGACAGGTGGACCCAGAACAGAATCAAAACAGGCATCAACCAATATAGTCAGTGAATCTGTCACTCCTCTGACCACTCAGCCACTCTCTCCATGCGGGAGTCTGGAATCAAAGGATAATCCCACCTAGAGGCTACTTCCTCCTCTCTAGATCCCTTACTAGACCATAGATACTTGGAACCTGAATGCACCAACCTTGTTTCTAAGACTTGTCTTAATTACTGTATTTACATACCCAAAAAATTGGTGTTAAAGTCCTACCCTCTGCTACCTTTGAACATAACCTTGTTTGGAAATAGGATTTTTTTTTTAGAGCTGTTATTAGTTAACATGAGGTCATATTGAGTAAAGAAGAGCCTAATCCCATCTGGGTCATGTCCACATAAAATAGAAGAGACACAGACAGACAAAGGGAAGATAATCACATGACAACCAATGCTGTAACTTCAAGTCAAGGAATATCTGGGCTTTCCAGAAGCTGAGAAAGACCAAAAAAGTCTCTACTCTGGAACCTTGGTCCAGCTGACACAAAATATTAACTCTGGCCTCCAGAACTGTGAGACAAAAAATTTGTTTTTAAAACACTCCAGGGGTGAGGTCCAGATAGTATGACAGCGGCCAGACCAAACCCAGGGATACATATGGTAGCCAACTAATAAAAGGGATTCCAGGACAGATGATGCCTTCAGGACCAGTGGTGAAAGTGGCGATGCCTGGAGGGTGGAGGGAATGTAGGGTGGAAAGGAGGAACCGATTACAAGAATCTACGTATAGTCTCCTCCCTGAGGGATGGAAAGCAGAAAAGAGGGCAGGGGGAGATGTCGGACAGTGTAACATATGACAAAAGAATACTAATTTATGAATTATGAAGGGTTCATGAGGGAGGGGGACTTGGGAGGGAAGGGGAAAAATGAGGAGTCAATATTAAGGGCTCAAGTAGAAGGCAAATGTTTTTAGAATGATGATGGCAACAAACATACATATGTGCTTGACACAACAGATGTATGTATGGATTGTGATAAGAATTGTATGAGCCCCCAATAAAATGTTTTTTTAAAGGAAATATATAGTAATGTAATCATCAAAAAAATAAATAAAAATAAATTTGTTTTTATAAAGCACTCATTTTTGGTATTGTGGTATGACAGCCTTAGGACACTAATCCAACTTATGTATCCCCCTTCCATGACCTACCCTTCATGACCTGTGTTTCTGGGGTATAAAATTTTAGGCCTAAAAAGTGACCACGAGTTGGTTGTTTTCAGGGTGTGTGGACAGACTATAGAGTTACCCATGCTAATAGAGGCCCGTGGGGTGCAGGACAGAGCTAGGGTCTGAAGAGAAGTTGGCGGGTTCTGGGTTGAAGTCTAAGGGTAAGCTCTCCTTACTTATAGGACTCCCAGTAACCTAAGATGCCTAAATTCAAATCCAGCATTCTAGGTTATCATGGAGTATGTTTTCCACAACAGGAAGATATATTTACCAATTTGTTACTTAAATTTTAAAGTGGCAGTTTCTAGGCAGATGATAGAACCCTTCTTCCCAGCTCTAGTGAACTCCAGAAACTCAATGAACATTGACTTGACTGTGACATTTCTCCACTTTAAAAAATATCTATTCTTAGGTAGCATATGTGAGTTTGGGTTCAAGTTCGAAAATTGCTACTTGCAATTATGTGACTTTGGCATGTCATTTAACCTCTCTGAGCCCCAAAGATCTTGAGGGTAAGAGGTTCAAGTACTCTCAGAGACCTAGTCACTTAATTCTAAAACGTCAGCCATTGATAACTCCATGGATCACAATACTATTCTGATGCACAAGGGACCACCATGAGTCAGAAGCAACTTGATGATAACTGGTAATTATGTATTGGAACCTTGAGAAATAGAAGTTTAAATTCCATGAGAATTTATGCAACTATAGAGTTGAAAATTGCTCACCCAAACTATCACCCTGAGATCATCTTTGAACCTTAAACCCAAAGCTGACACTCATCTCCCAAAAGTCATCTTTAAGCATAGGTTTGAACAATGAATTGTCTAATACAAAAAAAGCACAACCAGCAAAAGACAAAAATAAATAAATGTGACTTCATAAAATTTTTAACTTTTATTCATGAAAAAACTTTACCAGAAAAGTGAAAAGGTGGTGACTGATTAACACATACCAGAGGGACTCCCAAGAAATCAACCCAGGAGAGTTATTAAGACAGAAATTCAACACTGCTGGAATGCAGTAGGAGCATCATAAAGATAAGTAGGCACAGATATACAAGGTTTTGAGGGGCTGGGGGCTTTTGACTTGGAGGCCGGCTCAGGTTTGACCTTATCCCCACCACTGTCTCAGCTGGAGCCAGGACAATTTAGAGCTGGCACAGGGGCTTAACCGCAACACAGTCACAGCTTGCCACCACTTCGGGGCAGGGACTAAATGTTTGCAGCTCCACGAGCAGGGATCAGGGTTCAGCTATATTGCTACTTTTGTTTTCCTCTCTTCTCTCTATCCCCCCACATCTCAGCGGGTTTAGTTTTTATTTTGTTTTCTCCTCTTTGTCTGCTCCCTGTTCTGTCACACTCCACTGCTGACCTCCAGACCACTTACCTTAGCCTAGGGCATTTACACTGCTCCCCAGTCAGTTAGGTGAGCTCCACCCTGTGCACAGTAGCCCGAATTCTAACAGATAATTCCTGCCTGTGTGGCTGGGGGAGCTCCTATTTTCCCTTTGATGTCCCACATGACTGATGGAACTTCCCACCCCCTGCCATAGTGCCTCACACAGCCTAAGGCAGCTCAGCAAACAATCACCAACGTTCCAAGCAGCTGCAGGAACCTCTGCCCAAAATCTGCAGTGATCTAGCTGGCCAGGGAAATTCCGCCCATGATTCGCTGTGTTCTACACAAAAGCAAGAAACTCACCAGCATTCTGGGGCACTCCCATAAGAAGAAAGCCACAGGAGGATAAGGTGGTAGGCTAATTCCATAGTGAAATTAGCTGTAGGCAGTTCAAAGAAGAGTTCCTACGAGTCACCCAGAGAGAGCCAGTGCTCTTTGACTCCCTAAAAACGGGCACCTGGCTCCTCTAAAACAATGCAATGCAAACAGCCATCAGGCCCAATGACCTCAAAGAAAAAAACACGAGAAATAAAAATTAATGGCAGAAGATATCCTGAACATAATGACATGCTTAGAAGAAGCAGACAATGAGCTGCCACAGAAAGAAATTCTCAGAATTCTGCTTGGAGTCATACAGGATATGAGGGAAACAATACAGAAAAAGGATGAAATGATAGAGGAGATAAAGTCAATACAGCAAAGGGAAATACAAAAGCTTAGAGAGGAGATAGCAAAATCCAGTAGCAAACACACGGACCACAAGAATTGACTGGAGGAAGCAGAGAACTGCAACAATGACTTGGAGGACAGCCAAGCAGACTTTAACAAACGGGAACAAAAATCTAATAAGATCATTAGAGAAGCTGAAGAAAACCTAAGAGCTATGTCTGATGCTATGAACAGGAACAACATTAGAATTATTGGATTACCAGAGTAAGAAACAACAAAGAAGTCATCTGCAACGATACTGAGAGAATTCGTGGAGGAAAACTTGCCCAGCTTAATGAATGAAAACCAGGAAAAAATTCAGGATGCTGAAAGAATGCCAGCTAGACTGAATCCCAAGAAGTCACTAAGGTATACAATAGTTAAACTGTCCAACTTTGAGGAAAAGGAGAAAATCATGAGAGCAGCTAGGGGGAAACAAGCAATCACATATAAAGATTCCCGAATAAGGATATTCTCAGACTTATCAGCAGAAACTATGAAGAAGAGGGGAGAGTGGAGTAACATATTCCAAAAATTGAAGGAAAACAACGCAAACCCAAGAATACTCTACCAAGCCAAATTATCGATCAAGATAGATGGAGAATAAAGAGTCTTCCCAGACAAGGAAAAACTCAAAGAATACATTAGAAGAAACTCAGCCCTACAAAAGATCCTTGCCAACCCAGTATGGGCAGAAGAACAACACTCACTGAGCATAAAAAGAGACCACCAAGTAGAACAACCTCACCCAGAGGGCAGCAAACAGAAAACAGACCACAAGATAGCATTGACTTAGGGATGGAAAAAAGTCAAGAATGATACACACACACACACACATGCAAAACACACTAATAACAAAGGAATGTAGGAAAACATACAACACAAAAGGTATAAGATGGCATCACAGAGTCCGCAGATGGAGATAATAACCTTGAATATTAGTGGCCTGAACTCAGGCATTAAAAGACAGAGGCTAGCAGACTGGCTTAGAAAACACAACCTATCAATCTTCTGCCTACAGAAGACATGTCTCAAAGCTACAGACAAAAATAGGTTGAGAATCAAAGGCTGGAGAAAGGCATACCAAGCAAACAGCAATTTAAAAAACGCAGGGGTTGCAATCTTAATCTCAGATAAAATTGACCTCAAAGTATAAACCATAAAAACAGATAAGGAGGGACACTATATAATGCTCAAGGGAACAGTAGACAAAGAACCACTAAGCACTGTAAACATATATTCCCCAAATGAGAGACACGCTGAATACATCAAACACTCCAAAAGATGAAAAAATAAATCACAGCCTCAACAATTATAGTGGGTGACTTCAATACACCGCTCTCTGAGAAAGACAAATCACAGGGAATGAAGCTCAACAAGGAGGCTAGAGATCTAAATACTATAATTAGACAATTTGACTTGATAAATATTTACATAGCTTTTCATCCAAATAAAAAAGAATTTACTTTTTTTTAAGCCCGTATGGCACATAATTCAAGATAGACCACATGCTGGGGCATAAGGCGAATCAACATAAATTTAAGTACATTGATATCATATAGACCTCACTCTCTGACCACTATGCCATACTGTTGGAAATCAACAAAAGGAAGATGAAGAAAACAAGAGCAAACAATTGGAGGACGAATAAATCTCTATTACAAACGAAGTGTGCACTAGCACAGATCAGACTTGAAATTAGGAAATTTCTAGAAAACAATGAGAATGAGAACACGACATACCAAAACTCATGGGACACAGCAAAGGCAGTGATCAGAGGAAGTTTCATAGCAATACATGCACACCTTAAAAAGAGAGACATGATTGATATGCTGGCACAAAATTTACAACAACTAGAGCAGAGTCAGCAGGACAATCCCACTAATAGCAAAAGAAAAGAAATAATAAACATGAGGGCTGAGATTCAGGAGAGGGAAAATAAGAAAACTATGGAAAAAATTAATGCTGCAAAAAGTTGGCTCTTTGAAAGGATAAACAGAATCGACAGACTGCTGGTAAACGTAATCAAAGAAAAGAGAAAAAATTTCAATAGCAAGAATAAGGGATGCAAGAGGGGACATTACAACAGATCCTAATGAAATCAAAAGGATAATTACACAGAACTATGAAGGATTGTACTCCAATGAACTCAAAAACTTGAAAGACATGGACAAATTCTTGGAAAAAACTATCCCTCCCTAGACTATCCACAAAGGACATCAAGAATCGCTACAGACCTATAGTAATAGAAGAAATAGAAAAGGTTATCAAGGGATTACCAACAAAAATCCCCCAGACCAGATCGCTTCACAGGAGAATTCTACCAAGCATTTAGAGAAGAACTAACACCAATCCTACACAAACTCTTCCAGACCATAGAAAAAGATGGCAAAGTCCCGAACTCCTTCAAAAAAGCTATTATAACTCTGATACCCAAACCAGGCAAGGATCCCTCAAGAATCAAGAACCACAGACCAATCCCCCTAATGAACATCGATGCAAAAATCCTTAACAAAATACTGGCCATTAGAACATAAGGGTATATAAAACAAATAATTCACCATGACCAAGTGGGATTAATACCAGGGATGCACGGATGGTTCAGCATATGAAAGACCATTAAGATCATTCACCACATTGACATGAAAAACTAGAAGAACCACATGATAATAT
>NW_022103924.1:2663126-2664326 GCF_000313985.2 Echinops telfairi
ATTTGAGGACATTCAAGTAAGGCTCAGACTCATTTAAAGATCTTCAACATTATTATTAATCATCAGAGAGATACGAATGTTAGCCACAATGAGATACCATTTCACTCCAACTAGGATGGCTAAGCTTGGAAAATAAAATAATATAACAAATGTTTACTCAGAGACTCAGAGTCTTGTATGCCAATATACACTGCAGCACTATTCACAATAGTCAAAAGGTGGAAACAAACTAAATCCTCATCAACAAATGAATGGGCAAAGAATAGGTAAAATATATAAACAATAAACTGCTATTCAACTAGCAGGAGAAATTAAGACTTGATGGATCTTGAAGACATTATGCTGAACAAATAAGTCAATCACAAGAAGACAAATGTTGTAGGATCCTGTTTATATTAAAAAAAAGACAAGAAAAACAAATATCAGAGACCAAAGTTTATTGGTGGATATTGGAAGTGCGTAGAGGGAGAAAAGGAAGTTTAAAAGTGATGGGAAAATTACATCAATTAAGGATAGGGCTGCACAGCAAATTACTATAATTGCTCTCACCAGTAGTAAACCAATAAAAAACTAAAAGTGGTATAAGTTGTGTAATATACTACTATAAGAAACCAAAAAAGACCTACAAAAATGGAAGAATATTCCATGATCATGGACTAGCAAGGCTTAATATTATGAAAATGTGAATAATACCCAAAGAAATCTATAAATACAATGCAATTCCAATGTATATCCCAACATAATTATTTAAAGAAATGGAAAATAGCTAGCAATGATGGGAAACCCCCTTACCCTGACAATGACAGCCACATTCAAAAAAAAGAAGAAAACACATGTTGGGTAGCATACAGGGAGATTGGGGCCACCATAACACTGCTCATGGGACTGTACATATATAGTCACTATGGAAAGTGATATGTTACTACTTCAGACAATTTGGAATAGCAATTACATAGAATATATCCTAAAGAAGTAAGAGTCACAACACAGACAGACATCGGCACACCCATGTTCATTGCAGCACGGTTCACAATAGCAAGAATAGATGGAAACAACCTAAACCCTCATCAACAGAAGAATGGATAAAGAACCTTAAGTGCACACACAAAGGGATACTCTGCATCATCGGGGGTGGGGGAAAAATAGGGGAGACCACTGATGAAACACCCATGTTCATTGCAGCACGGTTCACAATAGCAA
>NW_022103924.1:2666895-2687501 GCF_000313985.2 Echinops telfairi
TTTTTTTTTTAAAGGTAGTAATTCTCAAGAAGGAGAAGAGAAATCAAAGAAGAGAGGTAGAGTAAACTATTGGGGGAACTGATTAGCAGTTTAAACTGTTAAATACAAAATTGATGATCTGAACTATAAACCCTCACCTAATTCACACACAAAAATAGTTTGAAAAATATTTTTAAATTGTTTAATGTATTTATAACAACCACCAAAAAAGGAAAAAAAGTAGCTGCTAAAGTTACTTATGTACAGCCAAACAATTCATGGGAATTGGTTCCTTGGTTTGGAGGTTTAGGGTCATAATTTCATGGGATATCCCAGTCAATTGGAATAATAATGTGTTCAATGAACCGCCTAGTTCATTGTGTAGTGCCTGGTTTCCTATAAAAACGTCCAAGCAGTCATCCAAGGCATGACAATTATTCTTTTTTTTTTTTAATCTTTTTTTTTTAAATCATACAATTCATCACAATACATACATCAATTGTGTAAAGCACACTTATATATTTGTTGCCCTCATCATTCTCAAAATTTTCTTTCCTCTTGGGTTCCTGAAATTAGCTCATTTTCCTTTTTTTCCCTCCCCCGCCCTCCCCACTACCTCTCCCTCATGAACCCTTAATAATTTATAAATTATTATTGTATCTTATCTTACACTGCCTGGCATCTCCCTTCACCCACCCGACAATTATTCTTTATTCACCTAGAACAACAGAGGAAGAAGGAGAATCATGACTGGGAGAAAGATATGGAAATTGCTAATTGACACCATAAAAAATTAAATCCTTTGCCATGCAACTGGAACAACTAGGAGTGCCATTTCTGCACATTTTAATTAACGAAACCATAGAAGTATCCTTATCAAAAGGAAGAAAATATAGAACAGAATGTCAACTTCTCATGGCTCCTAGACTTCATATGGTCATAGAGCTGAAGCTCTGGATCTATTGTCCTGAGACAGTATTTAAACTTTAAACCAAAAGTATCCCCTGAAGTCCTCTTAAAATAGTTTAACTTAACTAATAAAAGAGGTCTGCCTTAAGCATTACACTCTTTTAAGAACTATTTATATAGGATCAAATGACAACAGCAACTTGAAAGATTAGATAGAAACTTAGGAAGCAGTGAGTTTTTGTTAATGATGGATGAACAACTCAGAAAAGAATGCGAACAATGTTTGCACAACCCCAAGAATGTGATCAATGTGACAAAGTTGTACGTATAGAAATAGTGTATGTTTTGCTGAGCATATTCTCAACAACAAAGTAAATAAAAATTTAAGGGAAAAAAGTCACACTGTGTCAAACAATTATTGATGTTATTAGGTCCTATCAAGTCAGTTCCAAATCACAGCAATCCCATGTATAACAGAGCAAAATTTGCTCCAATGAGAGCGTTGCAATCATAGGTATAGTTGGATCCATTGCTGCAGCCACTGTGGTAATCCATCTCATTACGAGTCTTCTCATTCACTGACTCTTCTTTGTCAAGTACAGCGTCCTTCTCCAGGAATTGGTCCCTCCAGATAATATGTCCAAAATAAACGAAATAAAGCTTATCATCTTCACTTCCAAGAAGCGTTCTGCCTATACTTCCAAGACAGATGTGTTCATTCTTCTGTCAGCCCATGTTATGTTCGATATTCTTCATCGACGTCATCACTTGAAAGTGTCAAGGATGGTGGTTTCACTTGCCTTATACATATTTGAAATTAGAACTCGAACAAGAGTCTAGTTTAATTAGCAAAGAAGGCTTTTGCCCTGGACAATATGCTCT
Organism: Echinops telfairi; assembly: GCF_000313985.2. Lineage (NCBI taxonomy): Eukaryota > Metazoa > Chordata > Mammalia > Afrosoricida > Tenrecidae > Echinops > Echinops telfairi. Next base: position 2,668,666 of record NW_022103924.1, read on the forward strand.
TTTAAAAGATTTATCTATGTACAGTTTGACAACATAAATGACAATGACAAGACTAGGACCTATGTCTTAGGGTTAAACAGTAATGATCTGAGTCATTTTCAAGAAAATATGAAAGAAAGAAAGAAAGAAGGAATAGAGAGAGAAAGAAAATGCTGCATGACCATAAATCTTTATGTAAACCTTATTCTGGCCCTGTTTCTATGGCAATGTACAATGCTAGTGATAAGTTGGGATATAAAAATTTATAAATGACTTTTGTTCTTTGAAATACTTTTAACTGTTTAGTTGGAAATATTACCTTGATTTATAAAATATATATTATTATAAGACTTCAATCAATTTTTATTATTGGCTTAATATGATTTTGCTTTAACAACACACAGCTAGCTCACTCAAACCTCAAACATTGCCCAAGAATACTGAAGGCTGTCACAAAAAGGTGCTCTGGTTTTTAGCTCACTAAGTCCAGTGGTTGCTAAAGCCCCAGACCCCAAGAATTCCCAAGAATACCTGGCCTTGAACCCCACCCACACAGACTAAATAAGGAACTATGGTAGATTACATTTTCTAACAAGGAGGCCACAACAATATTTCTGATCTCAAATGCTCTTCCAGAACGTTCTACTCCCTACTCAGGAGATGAAGTCCAATTCCCCTCCCCTCAAACTTGGATCAGACATTAGGACTGTTCTAGGTGTGGTGGGGAGGGACACCACATTCAAATATAATTTGTAGAGACATGTGTTTTAAGTCTATCACATGACAAAGGCAATTCATCTGGATGATAGAAACCATCAGCCCTTAAATAATAAATGGGGTACAATTCATCTGGATGATAGAGACCATAAGTTATTAACTAATACATAGGGTACAAGGGAAACTGTCACAAAAGCATGATTAGCAATAAAAAAGGACATTTCACTTGCAGGCGGGACAACAGAATCAGGAAAGTGACCATGATTGGGGTATGTACACTACTGCAAGATAGGTTCAGGACCGTCCAGTCAGGGCCATCATATGGACTCCAGTACCTCAAATTCCATTAAGGGCAAACCCAAGCAGGTCCCTAAAACTTAGGTTGCCCCTCCCTGGGCTGGTTTGGAGAGTGGTAGTAACCCACTTTCAAGCACCCTGCCTGAGGGCAAAGCTGTTCATATTGCTAGTTAATGGTCATAAATAATTCAATGGAAGCTGAATCCAAGACTTAAAAGTGAATCTAGGGCTCCCATTGTAAACTGCAGCCCTCCAGAAACCTACCGCGCAGAATTTAAGCTCTAACACATCACTGCCGACTGACAGACCACAGGAGTGACAGTGTGTGACTCCCAACACTAGATCATAAGGAGAAACAGAACATTCAATGGGCGTCCTCTTTCTGGGGACACGCCTCTTCAAAAGCCCAGAGCTGCTCTGAGAGAAGTCCCACTACTTTGAAATTACCACGCCAGGGAGTCCAGATCTCTAGCATAGAGATGGGAGCCTGAGGAAAAGAACCACCTACAGAACTAACGGGTAGCCTTCGATTGAATCTTTGGGATAGCCACAAAGACAGATACCAGCACCAAAACGGGAAACAATACCATCGGGTGAATTACTTCCCCCAAAGAATTTGGTCTGTGTCTTTGATTCCAGGGCAGTAATTTCTTAGCCCTTGGAAGTTCCTGAATGATTGACGTGTCATGGTTTTCTGACCATACCTAATTGGTTACGCTAATAAGGAGACTCTGGGGTGGTGGCTGGCCAAGTTTAATCTCTGGAAAGAAAGACTGGAGAGTGAGTTCAACTGTGTGGCCAATCAGTCAATCAAGGGTACCTACTTGGTACAAACAAACACAATTCCATCAAGTTGATTTTAACTCTAAAGGACAGAGTAGAACTGCACCTGTGGGTTTCCAAGGCTGTAAATCTTTACTGGAGTAGAAAGGCCATCTTTCTCCCAAAGAGCTGATGGTGGTTTCGAAACACAGTCCTTGCCATTGGCATAACCTCCTATGACACAGGGCTCGCTAATAAACACTCTAGACACTCAAGCTCCAGGTTGTGATCAACATTGAGGCATGGAAGGTTGACTGGTCCCTCTTGGGACCCCTCCCAGAACAGTTTCCATTTGAACTTTTCTTGCTATGATAGAACTATAAGAGGGTACTGGGGGGTGGGGGCAGACAGATTTTTTTCAAAGCTATGTATTTAATTTTTTTTTTAACTTTATCACCTTAAAAGTATTCTCCATTATACTTAATACGGTTGTCAAATCTGCGATTCCATTCTTGGAAACATTTTTCAAATTCATGTTTGGATGGCTGACAGCAACTCCCTTGTTTTTTTCTTCACCTCTTCTACATAATCAAATCTCTATCCTGTCATGTCCTTCTTCATTCATGAAAGCAAAAAGAAGTAGCAAGGAGCGAGGTCAGGTGAGTAAGGTGCATGGGATAAGAGAGGTATGCTATTTTTTTTTCTTTTGCCAAAAACTGGTGCACTGAGATGGCTGCAAGAGGAGGTGCATTGTCGTGGTGACAAAACCAGTCCTTGGTCTGCCACAAATCAGGTCTTTTTTGTCACACACTGTTATGCAACCTTTTCAGAACCTCTAAATAGAAAGCTTGATTAACAATCTGACCTGGTGGAAAAAAACTCCAAATGCACTGTTCTCCTCACATCAAAAAAACAAATGATCATCATCTTGATCTTTGATTTCACTTGATGAGCTATTTTTGAGAGAGGTGATGATGGCATCTTCCATTGGTTTGAATGATGTTTGCTTTCAGGGTCGTAAGAATAGCACCATGTCTTGTCAACAATAATGACCTTGGAAAAAAGTCTGGGTCACTTCAGAGCTGTTCTTTCAAAGCATGTTTCCACTTCACACTCTTTTTCTTGGTCGGTTAAAATCTGAGGCAAAAATTTCACAGTGACCCTTCTCTTTCCCAAATCTTCCATTAAAATTCACTGAACTGAGCTCCAAGATAGTGCAGATAACTTCCCCATCTCTTCAATGGTCTACATTTTTGTCCATTTGGGAAGTTGACAGACATCCAGAATGAGGTTTGTCATCAATAGACATTTCAACTTTTTTGAAACAAGAAAACCACTCATACATTTAAGTTCTTCCTATAGCACTGTCCTTATAAGCTGTGTTCAACATCACAGTTTCTGTGGCATTTTTCCCCGAGTAGGAAACAAAATTTCACAGTCACATGCTGTTCTCTTAAATTGGCCATCACAAAAAATGAAGTTCAAATTCACTGTGATGAGAGAGAACTTTCCCAGGCGATGCCATTGAGTGCACTAATTAAGAGCAAGTTGCTCTATGGCAGTGGTTCTCAACCTTCCTAATGCTGTGACCCTTTAATATAGTTTCTCATGTTGTGGTGACCCCCAACCATAAAATTATTTTTGTTGCTACTTCATAGCTGTAATTTTGCTACTGTTATGAATTGGGCAACTCCTGTGAAAGGGTCTTTTGACACCACCACCACCCCCCAAAGGGATCGTGACCCACAAGTTGAGAACTGCTGCTCTATGGTCACCTAGTGGGAAAAATGCGTACAGAGAAAGTTCCCCTCCACCCAGTGCAATTCTGCTTTTGGGGGATGTACTCTCTTGTATAATCATAGGCATAGTGGTTTGGGGAGTGTACTCTTGTATAATCATAGGCATAGTGGTTTTTCTGACTTCTGTGGGTCAATCTTGTGAATTTTCAAACCTGGGGGATTGTGGAAACCCCAAAATTCATAGCAGTCAAATCTTAGGGTGTCATGGCAATCCCTAAACATTGTGGCTGGCATCTAAAGACCTGGGGAGAGTTGGCAGTCTAAAGGACTGACAGAGTCAGAGGAAGAAGTGCTTCACGTGATAGAAAAGATATTTAGATTTAGAGTGTGTGACAGAAAACACATACACAGATGTGCAAAATCAGAATTTCTACATCTATAGAGACTAATGCATAAAGATTGGCTCAGATGATGGAGAAATAGATCTATGTGCATATATTTATTGGTTTAGTATTAAGCTAGCAGATGGACATTGGGCCTCTACTCGAGTAATCCCTCAACGCAAGAACACTTTGTTCTATTAACCTAGAATTCCATCATGCTCACCTTCCCAACATGATCGCTGAAGACAAAGCGGGTGCATAAGCATATGTGACGAAGAAAGCTGATGGTGCCCTGCTATCAAAAGATATAGCATCTGGGGTCTTAAAGGCTTGAAGATAAACAAGAGACCATCTAGCTGAGAAGCAACCGAGTCGACATGGAAGAAACATAACAGCCTGTGTGATCACGAGGTGTCAGTAGGATCAGGTATCAGGCATCAAAAACCCAGAACAAAAAATCATATCATTGTGAATGAGGGGGAGTGTGGGGTGAAGACCCAAAGCCTATCTGTAGGCAACTGGATGTCCCCTAACAGAAAGGATGCGGGGAGGAGATGAGTCAACCAGGGTGTAGTATAGCATCAATGGAACATACAACTTTCCTCTAGTTCTTTAATGCTTCCTCCCCCCACTATCATGACCTCAATTCTACCTTACAAATCTGGCTAGACCAGAGCATGTACAGACAAGCACTGGAAACAGGGAATCCACGACAGAATCCAAACACAGAGCACGGGTACAGACAAGTGCTGGACACGCTGGGAATCCAGGACAGATAAACCTCTCAGGACCAATATTGAGTAGTCATACCAGGAGGGGAAGGGGAAGGTGGGGGGAGATAGTGGGAACTGATCACAATGATCTACCTATAACCCACTCCAGGGCGATGGACCACAGAAAAGTGGGTGAAGGGAAACATTGGTCAGTGTAAAACATGGAAAAATAATAATAATCTATACATTATCAAGGGTTCATGAAGGAGGGGAAAAATTAGGAGCTGATACCAAGGGTTCATGTGGAACAAAAATGTTTTAAAAATGATGATGGCTACAAATGTGCTGGACACAATGTATGTATGTATGTATTGTGATAAGAGCTGTATGAGCCCCCAATAAAAGTATTTATTAAAATAAAAATAAAATAGATTGGCTCAGAAAGGATGGTTTCCAAGTTCCTTAGTGGTACTAGGTTCTACATGCCAGGGGACAAGGTGGAGTTTATGAAAATGATCTTTTCTTACTGCTTTTCATGGCAACTGGTTATACTGGCTACTAATAGTTACCACTCTCCATGAGCTTGGCACAAGGATCCCTGTTTTGCTCCCCACTATACCCAGTAGACTCCAGCTGGGCTCATGCTTCATCAGCAGATTTCCTCAGCAGGCCCCACCATCAATCCTTGGCCCTAAGCCAAGCCCAGACCCGAGGCTTCATGGAAGGGCTGGCCTGCTGAGTCCTCGAGTATCTCAGGTTTGGTCATGCGAGTCCAAGGGCTGGTCGTGCATGAAAGGGTCCCAGATCTGGCCCCTCCTAGAATTTGGAATGGCTAGGAGGAGTTACATATCTGAAAATACTGTCGCGGGCTTTAAACACTCTCAACAAGTCAAGCAGGTGCAGGTGAAGGCTCTTCGGGGGTAAAGGGGGAAATCCATTTAGACCTTGTTTTTCTTGATACCATCTTTTACAGGGCACAGCAGCTCAGCTTTCACCCTTGTACTTTGGGCCAGGCACAGTGTGGTCTCAGGCACAAATCACAAACCTCAGTGTTAGTAGGGCTGAGTCAGAGATGTGACAAAGGGCAGAGGGCTGGAAGAGGCTTTGAAGAGTGGGGACACTGATTCCCCTGATGAAGGGGCCATGGCCAGTTAAGGACCACTGAGTGAGAATGTCAGCTAGTATTGACAGAAATTTATGTTTTTTGCATGAAAATGCCTTCCTTTAAAATATTGACAACCACAGAGAAACAAATGGTGCCACACCCAAATCCCTACATCAATACCACTTTCCAATGTGCAAATTAACCTTCACCTGCCCATGCCTGTCACTTTATGCTAGGGTGTTTCTCTGAAGCATTGGGGAATTACCACTCCCAAGAGCAGCCCTCAGGATTACAGCTAATAATTTCTGCTGCCAACTGAATGGTTGGAGGTTCAAGTTCACTCAGAGACACCTCAGTAGAAAGGCCTGCTATCAGCTACTGAAAACCCTACGGAGCACAGTTCTGCTCTGACATGCATGGTATTGGAACAAATTAGAATCAACTTGACTGTAAATGGATTTTAAGAGCAGCCCTCAGTCTAAAAACCTTTTATCAATGCCCCAGCTTCCTCACCCCAGGAGAGAATAATTCTGAATCTTGTGTCCTACACAGCATATCTGATTTTCCCACGGTTGCCATGTTTGTTAAACCCACCACCATTCAGTGGATTCCAACTCACAGGTTTTCGGAGACTGCTCATCTTTACCAGAGCAGATAGCCTCATCTTTATTTCAAGGAGCAGCTTGTGGGTTTGAACTGCTGGCCCACAGCACCACCAGAGCTTACGTGGATAGTCATCCCTAAATTGTTTCCTAGCTTTCCTCTTTCATGGCCCCTCAACCCTATGGCATTTCTTGGGACCACCTCCTATATGAATTGTTTATACTTGAATCATTGTTTTAGTAACTATGTCAACATTTGTTTTTTAATGCACAGATCCATTGTATGGGATTGAACATCTATCCACTTTTGAATGGACCCCTTGAAGGGATACAAGGAGGTTAAAATACAGCTGTGCTCTTCCCACTACTCCTGTATCTTAGGACCAGGCTGAGTCACAATGGAGTCAACCAGAGGGCAGGCAACCTTTCTGGAATTTACACATAGATCTCAGTTGTACTGCCAAGAGTCTCTTAAAACACACCTGAGGCCAAAGTTGGCTCGTGGGTCTCTAGTCTATCCTTTTAGCAGTAACTTCCCACTTCACCAACCTTCCACCCCCTGGCAACCACTAATTGACTTTCTGTTTCTATGGATTTGCCTATTCTAGGCACTTAGATGGAGTTGGACAATATATTGTCTTGTGTGTGGGTGTGGGTGTGTATGTGTGAGTGCTACATTATCTTTTGTGACTGATTTCTTTCACTTAGGAAAATCTTTTTGCCCATGTTGTATCACATAATATTTCATCATTTAATGATGAATAATATTCCATTGCATAGGTATACCACATGTATTCATTTGTTGTAGGTCCCTGCACAACACCAGTAATCTAAAAGTTGACAGTTCAAACCCACCTAGCAGTAACACAGAAGAAAGGCCTTAAAGTGATAGCCACAGAAACCCTAGGGAGCAGTTCTACTCTATCAAACAGGGAGTTTCCATGAGTCAGCATTGATTGAATAGCAATAGATTTGGTTTGTTGGTTGGTTGGTTCATTGGTTAATGATTTGGCTTGTTTTCTACTTTGGGTCTTTTATGAACATTGATGTGTAAACTTTTGTGTTGTTAGTTGTTGTTGGGGTCATCAGGTCAGTTCTGACCCATAGCAAACTTATACACAACAGAATGAAACAAAAACACAACAGAAGTTTATGTGGGGGTACGTTTTTATTTATCGTGGGTATATAGACTTAGAGATGGAATTGCTGAATCATGTCACAATTCCATGTTTCATATCTTGAAGAATTTCTGTTTTCCAAAGAGATTGCAAAATTTTACACTCTCCCTAGCAATATATGAAGATTCTAATTTCTCCACATGCCTTCCAACACTTGTTATAATATCTTTTTTACGATAATTAGTCTAGTGGGTGTGAAGAGTCCCTAGGTGGGTGTGAGCAGTTCACGAACTTGACTGCTGAGATTAGATGGCTGAGTCCACCCAGAAGTACCTGAGAAGAAAGGCCTGACAATCTACACCCAAAAATCAACTGTTGAAATCCCCGTTGAACGGAGCACAGTTCTAGTCTGCCATGTCAGGTATTGCCATGAGCTGGTGTCCACTGGTACTGGTGGTGATATGAAGAGGTGCATCATTGTGGTTTTAAGTTCCATCTTCCTAATGACTGATGGCATTAAGCATCATGTAATGTACTTATTAAGTACTATTGTACTTATTAAGGAGCCCCGGTGGTGCTGTGGTTTAAGCATTGAACTACTAGCCTCAAGATTGGCAGTTGAAACCCACCAACTGATCTATAGTGAAAAATGAGGCTGTCTGTTCTTGTAAAGATTTACAGTCTCAGAAATCCTAAAAAAGCACTTCTACTCTGTCCTCTAAGTTGGAATCCCAGTGACACCACTGAGTAAGCATTGGACTGCTGACCATAAGGTTATCAGTTCAAGTCCATCAGTTGTTCCACAAGAGAAAGCTGAGGCTATTTGCTCCTCTAAATATTTTCAGCCCTAAAAACCCTATTTAGGGTTCTGATGACCCAGAATCACATCAATGACAGTGAGTTAGTGTGCTTATTATCCATTTATATATGAAGATCTTCTTTGGAGGAATTTCTATTCATATCCTTTGGCTAACTTTTAAATTGTTTTATGTGTATTTATCTGTATTACTGAGTTCTTTATATGACCTAGTTATCGATCCCTTATCAGATAAATGACTTCAAACATTTTCTACATTCCTGAGGTTGTCCTTTTACTTTCCTGGCGACATTGTTTTCAGGATAAAAAAATTTATTTCATTTGGGAAAAAAATACTGCCATTGAGTCAATTCTGATTCATAGTGATCCTTTAGGATAGAGCAAAGCAGCCTGTATTAGGCCAGGTTGATTAGAAAAACAAATCCAGTGGCACTCATGTATGTGTATTAAAGAGCTTTATATCAAGAAGTAATTATATGTCAGGAAAATATCCCAGCCCAGTCCAACTCAAGTCTATGAGTCCAATACTAGTCCATAAATCCCTCTACAGACTCACACAGAAGTCTTGTGGATCCAACGGCGGTGTAAGCATCACAGGGCTTACGCAAGTCTCAGCATAGCTCCAACTGCTCTCCTAGTGACTCAACAGCAGGAAGGTGAAGGTAGAGATAGAAAGGAAGTTTCTAGGATCCTCATGGGAAGGCCACACACCCACAAGGAGCCAGCTAGACTCCACCCTTACCCTTTATTTATCAAGTTGACATGAAATTATGTAACTGCCAAATAGCCCCTTTGCCTTGCTAAGAATGTAAATCTTTACGGCATCAAAGAGCCTCATCTTTCTCCCAGGAAGTGACTGTTGGAGTCAAATTGTTGACCTTGTGGTTAGCAGCCCAATGCACAACTCACTGTGGCACCAAAGCTCCTTTTAGTTAGCTTAAATACATTGTAAGTTTCACAATTACGTGGTCAACTTCTTACAAGACAACATCAGCACTTTGTCTTGCATCTGGTATGCATACATGAATGACACTTTTTAATGTGTTCATTTCAAAGGGAATTTTTAAAAGGAACAAATTGTTGAAGAGTTAGGTTGTGCTTCTCCTCTCACTGTGGTTCCATGAGGTCAAATCTAGGTCCTTCTGTGTGACCTGGAACTAGTCACTTGGCAATCTCTTCGTGCCTCTGTTGCCACATACATAAAATACAAGTTTTCATACCCATGCTTCAGAATGGTTATGTTGGTTAAGTAGGATACTGTATGCCAAGAGATTGAACTACAGTATTTGGACATCTGGCCCATCACAAATGTTCTATCAATAGTGGTTATCATTTGTGTTAGTCCAGGTAGACTAGAGAAACAAATCCAGAGACACTCGTGTGTATAAGAAAGAGGTTTATATAAAGAGCAATTGTATATTGAGAAAACATCCCAGCCCAGTCTAGATCAAGTCTATAAGTCCGATATTAGCCCATATGTCTGATATGAGTCTATAAATTTCTCATGCAGCCATGCAATAATGCCAAATGCAAAAAGATCACTGGCCAGTGGGTGGAAAGTCTTATGGATCCTGTGGCAGTAGAAGGATCTCTGTGCTGGCGTGGGTCTCCATATGGCTCCTCAAGCTCCAGAACGCTGCCTCAATCAGCTTGACTCCATGTGTCTTGTCTGCAGGAAAACCAGCAGAGAGAGTGTGTGGCCTCAGTGAGCAATTTATCTCCATTGTGCCTCCAAATGAGGTCATCAAGCTGTGACCTGATTGACAAGCTAGACTCTACCCCTTCACAAGTTCATAGGAGATTATATAACTGCTACATCATTATTCCTTGCTATTTTTTTCCTGTGTGTACACAGAAGGGATTGTGATGAGATTAACTAATGTATGCAAAGTACTTTACATGGTATCTGTTCAGTATCATTACTACTATTTTCATGGTGCAAACTATAATTACTGGAGGAATTTTGGGGTGTGTAGTCTCACTTATTCTGATAAATCAGACCCATGCTCCAAAACATTCTCCAGGACGCCTCTTCCTGAGGTCTTTCCAAAGAGTAGTCATAGTTATTTTCAGTGCATTAAGTAAAACAGTAAGTAGCGTTTGTCATACTGTGTGCCCCAGACTGAATATCAATGTTCATTTCCCCACTTGATAATTGTACTGTACTTATGCAAAAGAATTCCCTTGTTTTCTTCACTATACATTAAAGTTTATAGACTACAGTAACATCATGTCTGCAACTTATTCTTATTCTTAAAGGATTTGTATAAATCTGAATTATAGTCTTAGCATGCCCTTATTTAATAGTGCCCCTCAAAAGCCAAATTGAGTGCAAGGTGCAACAATTGGTTTCTATTCCTGGAACAACAGAGAGAGGAGGAGAGTCAGGTATAGGAGGAGACTATGGAATGTGTGGCTAATTGCCCCATGAATAATTGCCTCCTTTGCCATAAGCCAGTAGGAACTGTTGGTGCCTGGCTACCATTATTGAATATTTTGTCAATGATGGTATGGAATAATCCTGATCAAAAGGTGGCAGGTGGGAGAGATGTAGAATAGAGTTTCAAATCCTCATGGACTCTAAACTTTCTAGAGCCATGGAGGGTAGATGAAACTTTGAACTATTACTCTGAGATAATCTTTACACAGTAAACCAAAAAAGATTCCCTGAGGTCATCTTACGACCAAAATACAGTTTAGCTTAGGTAGTAAAAAGAGTTCTGCTGTGAGCATCATGCTCTTTGATAGACTCTAATTGACAGTAGCAACTTGAAAAATTAGATGGGAAGCGTAGGGGGTAGTAAGTTCATGCTGATGAAGGAGGAGCGGCTCTGGCAAGGAGAGTGTGAATGGTGGCACAACTCCAAGAACATAATCTATTTCACAAAACAGCTGAATTGGTGCATGTTTGGGTTTGAATATTCTCAAGTACAACAACATTAGTAACATTAGAAGGAAGAAAGAGTTGGGTTGCGTACTGTCATAGTTTCCTGGTGTTGCTGCAGCAAAAATAAAGTGGGTGACTTTCAACAGTGGAAACTCTCTTTCCTGAAGCTCTGAAGGTCAAAAGTCCATATCAGGTTCTTGACCAAGTCAAACCCCTCCTTGATGGAAGCCCTGTGCAATTCTCGACTGGTCGGCAATTCTAACATGGTGGCTTGTCTTCCCCAGGTTAGGGGTCTAATCTGTATTTGTATAACCCTAACTCAGTTAGATTTAGAACCCACACTATGTGGGTATCATCTAACATAACAAAGGAAACCTAATTTCCAAACAAGACTTCAACCCCTATTTATTTAGAGGGAGCACAATTCAATCTCTAAAGTGTTTTTTGCCTATTTTCAGGCCTGCTCCCCTAGGTTGGGGGCAACTCAAAATACACAGACACAACTGGCCATCACAGCAGGTGCTGTCACACCAGTCACTATCAAGATGGCACAGCACTAGGAAATGTTTTATTCTGTTGTGCGTGAGGTTGCAATGGATCAGAGCCAACTCACGAGAGACAACAACCAAATCAAATTGAATCCCTTGCCATAAAGTTGACTTCCTCTCATGGCAATTCCGCATGTCACAAGAGTAGAACAGTTGCATAGGGTATTCTTGGTTGTAAGTCGGGTTGCCATGCCTTTCTTCTGCAGTACCTCATTCAATCGATCACTCACACTCATTTGCTGCCATCGAGTTGATGCTCACTCATAGCAACCCTATAGGACAGGGTAAAACTACCCCTGTGAGTTTCTAAGACTGTAACAATCTTCCTCCTTTCAGTCTGTAGTACAGTGCAAATTAGTTGTGCCTCGTGCTTAGTCCTGACATGATACCTTGCCCCCACCCAAGAGCTCTCTTTATAAAGCACCGTCAGGGTTCCTACTCATAGGGGCCCTAGAGCGTCCTTTAGGGGAGGAAAGGAGCTGACCCCCACCCCACCCCACCCACCTCACTGGTAGACCAACCACGATGAGCCTGAAGATGCTGCTTTACAGGGAGTTCTCTAACCCCCACTCACCTATGGTTGTCAAAATGATTCCAGCCTATACTGACTCTAAAGCATCAAACTACCCCATAGGGTTTTCAAGGTAGTCATCTTTACAGAAGCAGACTGCCTCCTCCTCCTCTCTCAAAGCAGCTGGTGGGATTGAACTGCAGATCTTTGTGGGGAGGTTTAACACAACTAGGACTTTAAAGAGATGCACCTTTCAAAGCAACATACGTGAGGCTAGTGTGATCTCCAAGCCAGCCCTCCCAGCAACCTCCTTTTCCTTTCGTTCTCCATGTGTGATGTGGTTTCTATGTCTGATCTTTTATGTCTTAGTGCTGGGTCGGGTCCATGTAGGGAAGCCCGGGATGGCTTCAAATGTTTGGAAACTATGATTAGCACCCGAGGCAAATGGCCAAGGTTTGTTCTCTTCCTCTGGGCTTTTTTAATTCCAGAGCATTCCTGGGCCCCAGGAGTGACCTCTCACTGTCCCTGAAAGAGCAAAGCCCAATAGGGCAAGTGGTCCCACAAAGGCAATGAACTGAACCCCATCCCAGACCGTCTGCAGAGCTCCAGGTCTGCAGAGGCGTGGGCGCTCTTGTCGCTTTCACCCAGCACACCACTCAGTACTGGTCCTACCCAGGAAGATGCTCTAGGCCAGTGGTCCTCCACCTTCCTCATGCCGCCACCCTTTCCTACAGTTCCTCATGTGGTGGTGACCCCCAACCATACCATTATTTTCGTTGCTACTTCATCACTGCAATTTTGCTACTGTTATGAATCAGGCAACTCCTGTGAAAGGGTCGTTCGACCCCCAAAGGGGTCACAGCCACAGCTTGAGAACCACTGCTCTAAGGAGAGAGAACACTTTAATACGCAAAGCTTCCTCTTACTGTGCTTGGGAGCAGAGACACCACTAACCAGGGTGTCTGCCTTTGCCAAGCTACTCTGAGGAGAGAGGGCAGGGTTCCCAGAAGCTTTATTGTTTTGCTCAGTTGAGGGACACTTTCCCCAAAATTATTCTGCTCAGCACATCTTCACCCATCAACTGGCAACACCTACAACTCAAATTCCCTTGCACGTTAGGAATCCAGCTTCTACACGTCTTCCAGTTCTAAATATATAAAGCAAACAGATTATTTTGGATTTTAGAATGTCCTTCTAACTCCTAGTAGCCATATTGAAAGTAAATAGGAAAATCCTTTTTCTCTTTTGCTCTCCTGGTAAATTTCATACCCTTCTCTGAGGAGAGAGAAATAAAAGCAAAGAGGACACAGGGCTCCTGCAGCTTCAGGAAATGCTTGTGAGAAGCTTATTTATCTTCTAACTAACATTTGTAACCCAGGATTAGCGGGAGCGGCCTCTTGTAATTACGGTTGCTGCCCCATTTGTGGCCATCTCTGTGAGGCCAGTAAATCTCGAAATTACAGGCTGACCACCCCAGAGAACTAAGACCCAGTCAGCCACATCTCTCAAAGACACTGCCCTGGGGCCATTCCCACCCCCTGAGAGGAATTGCTGATCTGGGAGAAACCCTCCCCCTTCGAGCTTCTCTGAGATCTCTTTGCAGCTTCTAGGTAAATAAAACCAGGGTGGCCCTTTTAGAAGCCTGGGATGCAGCTGGCTCAGATAGCCCTCCTTCCACCTTCCATCATCCCAGTGCTCCGTCTGGCCTCCTGATCATGCTTCCTGGGGAAGATGCAGAAAGGACAGAGAGAAGGGCAAATAAACGCCTGGGGAGAGGGAGTTTGCCTCTTGAAATGCTGTTCTGCTCTGTTGAAGGACAGAATTATACTCACAGTGGACTTTTAGGATAGTACACTCCTTTTAATATAAATGGAGATCATGATGAGACAGAAATTTGACTGTCTCTTTACCACAACTTTATAATGACTTGTATAATAGACCTTAAAAATATATTTGCCTCTTCTAAAATCCAGGAGACCCTCGATGGTCCAAAGCAAGTAAGTGCTGGGGTCCTAACCAGAAGGTTGGCTGTTCAAGCCCACTCAGAGATGCCTGAGAAGTAAGGCCTGGCAATATATGTTGGAAAGATCACAGCCAATGAAAACACTACAGAGAACATTGCTACTCTGACACATGGGGTCACCACAAATCAGAGTCAACTGAACAACTGTTTTACCAAAACTTTGTCAACGGTGCCCCAGCACTTGACTATTTGCATCACCCAATGGTTGATGCCAATCTAGGCCTCTGAAAAAAGTGCCACCATATTCAAGATCAAATATGCAAATACCTATGAAAATACGGCTCAAGAAACCATTCTGGACTGTTCTGGAAATGAGATCTTGGCTCACGTTTCAATGACCCCTTCCTAAGGACAAAATTATCCCTCATAATCTTTTCCATTTCTGTCTGCAGATCCTTTAGCTGGAGATGCCTTTTATTGTTTCCTCTAAGAGACTGGTGACAGAAGGGATTCTGAGTTGGGCTGTTGATCACAAGGTCAACAGTTCAAAACCACTAGCCACTCAGCAGGAGAAAGATGAGGCATTCTATTTACAGTTCTATTTACAGTTTCAGAAATCCAGACAGGCAATTCTACTCTGGGTCACTATGAGTCAAAATTGACAGTCCGTTTTGTGGTCTAAGACCTTACGCACTACCTGTGGTCTGAGATCTTAAACAAAGACACAATCAAAAGATAGTAAAGCCCTTTCAAATGACAAGAACTTATGAAAATAGATTGCCATCTTTAAGGCCCTTGGCATCCCATAAGGGTTTCAGAACTGTTTTCCTGATATAATATATTTCATTCAGTTGGTTCACTTTCTGTTTTATAGTTTGACTGCACATACTTATAAAATCTGCTTTACTACTGCCTTTATCAGTTCTATTATTTACAAAAGTTGAGCAGCATATGATTTTGTGGTTAATTAGTATAAATAACACATGTGGGTCTTAAATTAAAATAAAATTCCCCGTGCAATTATTGATGGTCTGCTTTCCAGATGTGCTGTCAGATCTCCCCTTGATGGGCTCAGCCAGTCCCTCCGTGGATTTTTCTAAGTCCCCACATGTGTACCTCTCAGTGTCTCCACAGTAGATACCTGCTCTTGAGGTGATCAAGTCCGTTTGGCTGTGTCTATCTGGCTCTCTCTCCTGCTCTTTCATTTCAACTCCCCTGGCCAGCCCAGAAGGAGCCTGCTGGGTAAGCATTGGACTACTAACTGCAAGGTCAGCAGTTCAAACCCACATCTGCTCTTGCACCTGCTCCCTATACAGGGACACTGTGGATCATAATCAACTCAGTAGTCGTGGATTAGGCCAGCCCATGGTGGGACAATCTCAGCCTCAGGACTAGGCTAGGTATGCCATGGATGGAGCTGGGGTAAAGGACCACATAGTCATGACCCATTACCTGAACAAGATGGTCACAAGACCCTGTGCAAGTGTTCCTAATCTGCCAGTCTGTAATCTGACAGACTATAAACCAGTCACTGTTCCTTTCCTGCTTCTATAATCTGTCCTGTAACTGTGATGGATTGATCTGCTGCCGATCGTGATTCTGTGACAGTTTCCTTTGTGTTCCATGTCCTATTTAAGTAGCCATGTGACTGTGAATCCTTGGATGCCATTATGCCCTTGTGCTGATAGTCTGTCTCATCCCGATGATCTGTCTTTGTCTTCTCTTTGTCCTGGTTGAAACTTAACTATAAGTTATACTTGAATTTCATACTGCATGAATCCTCTGCGGTAGGAACAGGCAGCGGAATGGCACAAGCTCAAGCTTGCAGGGCATCCAGTCTTCTGGCAGGGAACCAGACAACCTGGTAAAGAGCTGGGACCAGTGCCAATGAGCCACACATCATCCACTCCAGATAAGTATAGTGTGGGTCACTTGGCCGGAGGGCACCTCACAACAGCTGGAATCAAATGGACAGGGGACAGGGGAGGGATGCTGTCTGCTGAGTGGATCTGAAGTGAGGTCCCCTGGAGAGGGAAGCGGCTCTGTCAGAGGGATGAGGCTTACTGATGGGGTGTGGTAGGGGGGGCAGTGCAGGAGAGGGGAGAGAGAATGGTCAAGTTTGGGGAAACATAGATGAATGTCTGTTTGGGAAGAAGGGAGGGAGGCCCAACCTCCAGGTGGGGAGAGGAGAGCCTGAGGATGCTCTCATTAGGTGGAACATTAGGTGGAAGGGGAGGGTGGGCAGAATTGACCTCAGGCATCTGTGGGTATCTTGGGAACCCAGGCCAGGTGCCGTGAAACTCTGGGGCACTGAATCCTAGATCTTTAGGATGCAAGGTGCTGCATCAGTGAGACCCATATGAGAACTCCACTGGCTTAACTGGACTCTACCTCAGACACACTTGTTACCTGAAGACTTAAGCCAGAAAGCACATGGTGTCTGAGGAAGCAGAAGACAGCTGTACCAAGAGTTGGTTGGCTGACAAACAAGGTCTTGCTACATCAACACCCTGAAATCTGTAGAAAGATATGTATTATTCTGGTAATCCTGTGACAGCCATTCTGTTATAATTTGCTTATACTTGTTCATATTCGGGTGTATCTCAGAGGTATGTCGTCATTGGGGGTCATCCTCTTGAAGCTGTCATTTGTTTCTCTGTTTTTCAGTAAATGAAACCCAGGGACATTGAACTTATAGGGAAAGCAAATATAACAAGGGTTTCGTGGGAGTGGGGACATAGAGGGATGGGAGAAATAAGAGGGAGATGATGTCAAGAAGGCCAGGAAGGAAAAGTATGTTTAGAGACTGATTATGGAAGCAAAGGTACAATTCTGCTTGACATGATTGAACTATGGAATGATATGACAAATCTATTAATTCCCTAGTTACAACAAATTAAAAGAAAAAAATTCATAGATCTAAGAATGGGTTGGGAGCTCACTCTAAATTCTAGCTCCAACTTAAAACAATTAGTTCTCACATCATGGCCCTGCTCAATACTTGCCCTTAGGGAGGAAACACAGAAGATTCAGGTGCTATAGCAAAATGTGGCAAAGTTAGATGATGCCCGGCTATAAAATAGTGCCTGGGATCTGAAAGGCTTGTCTCCAAACAAGAAGCCATCTAAGAGAGATGTCAACTAAGTCCTCATGGAAGAAGAACACCATCATCAGTCACTGAAGGATTGGAATCCATCTAATCTGAAGTCAAAGGAGAGATCGGTACCAGAGGCTCCATGGTAAGACTCCAGTGTGCAGGAGGCAATGGAGCCAAAGATTCATTTGTGCAACTGCCTAGGAAATAAGCCATCAGAGAACTCACCGATCTAAAATTGAGGGATGGGAAGAAAGTGGTCACTAAACAGAGTACTTGGGAGAGATGAGTATAGAAGATCAAAGGCATAAATCTGACCTGAACAGTTAAAACTTTATCAGTAGATCATCCCTATGATGCAGGCTGGACCTGATCTGGTTTCCAAAATGTTTTGTATTTTGGGTTTGTATTGTGTTCCTCAGTTTTGGTTTATATTAGAGTGTATCTCAGAGGTATTATGTCAATGGAGGTCACCCTCCTGAAACTGTTATATGCTTTTCCATTTTTCAGTATATGTAACACAGGATTGATAAATGAATAAGGACAGGAAGTAGAATAAGAGGTTGGGGGGAGGAGGGGTACAGTAATGGGGGGGCAGAGTGTAAAAGGGAGACAATGCCAAGGAGTCCATGTAGAAAAAGAATGGTTGGAAACTGTGGCAGCAATTGTACATTCTACTTGACATGACTAAAATATGTAAAGATATATGTATTAAATCCCTATTAATTTAAAATTTTTTATTTGAATTTGGGATCTCTTTTCCCCTTAGCACATAGGTTAGTAACCCTGCACTAATTACCTGAACAAACCAGAGACTACCTCTACACTGGACTAAACTTATTGCCATTGAAGTCATTCCAACTCATAGGGACCTTAGAGAGTCCATTCTGGGGACCAAAAATCTTCATGGGAGGAGACAACCTCATCTCTCTCCCAAGGGGCTATTGGTGAGTTTGAACCCCCATCCTTGTGGTTAACAGCCCAGCACCTAACTGCAGTGCCAACAAAGTAAGACTCACAGCCATTAGGTAGATCCTGATTCTTAGTGGCGATCAGGTTCCAATTATACACCTTGTGATTAGCAACCCAAAGCATTAGCTCTACACCACTACTCTTCCTAGCATCACCGAGACTCCTTAAAGTCTAAATTACAATCCTCATACAAAGTTTACTAAGACAAACCCAAAAGAGACAGAAAACAAGGGAGGTAGAGAGGGAGAAAGGCAGGGAAAGGCACAGGGAAGTGGGAGGAAGTTATTTGTGTTAACAGAGTGGGAGTACATTTTACTTGCTCTAGGAGCTGTTGATAGACAAAGGGTAGACACTGAAGAATTCCCTCACCCCTGGGAAGGTCCGTTTGAAGAGAAATGCCCCAAGGGAGGTATGCTTCAGGGCTGTGCTGATTTCAAAGTGTATATCCAGCATTAACACAATGACCCCCGTCTCCATTCCCACCACCAGCCTCAGGGAGCTACAGAATTAGGTCCGAAAAGCTAGGAATAAAAAAGTAGCTAGAGGAATGGAGTCAGTGAAGAAACAGAATATCCCAGAGATTCTGTCACTAGGGCCCATACCTAACCTCAGTCATTAAAAGGGACACC
>NW_022103924.1:2688444-2699432 GCF_000313985.2 Echinops telfairi
CAGTTCCTATCTGTACCAGTGTATATCTTCTGGTCTAGACAGATTTGTTAGAATTGGGATCATGATTGTGTGTGTGTGGTGGTGGTGGGGGGAAGCATTTAAGAACTAGAGGAAAGTTGTATGTTTCATCGTTGCTACCCTGCACCCTGACTGGCTCATCTCCTCCCTGTGACACGTCTGTAATGGGATTTGCAGTTGCCCACAGATAGGCTTTGCATCCATCATTTTCTGTAACATACCCCAGCCTCTCTACTCTTTGCCAAACTAAACAGTCCTAGTCTTGCTCATCTCTCTGATGGAGGCTGGATATATATATACATGGCTATATATATATGCTGGATATATATATATGGCTGGATATATGTGTGTGTGTGTATGTGTGTGTGTGTATATATCTTTGCCACAGAAGGCCTCCGAACCTTGCAACCACGCCTTGAGATGCCCTGAACCCTTGGCACTGCGCACATTACAAAATGCACAGCAGATCATCAGACTCAGTCGCAGGCAGATCCCCTCCAGCCACAGGCACGAGTCCTGAAGAGCCTTCTATTGGGCAGAGACCATTGTACTCTTGTTATCCTGGATTGAACTCGAGACATGGACAGTTGACTTCCCTATAGGCCCAACCTGAATTGGTTCTGGGTGCAAGTATCTCTTACTTGTTCCATGACATAAAATTCTTCCCTGGCTTTTTGAATGTTGATGGAGGTCTTTTCTTTCTTACTCATTATTTGTATTTTGGTCTTTATATTATTATTATTTTACCCTTACCACCTTATTTCTATTTTGGTTTTGATTGTTCCCATTGGGTTTTGCAGTTTGTGAAACATGGGAGTAGTGGATACATAGTGCTAATAACTGATACAAGGGTTTATATTGGATGCAGGGGTGGGGGTGCGTGGCAGGGAGAGAAAGGGGATTTAAGGAGTAAACAATGAAGGGGGGAGGGGAGAGGGAGCACTAGAACTGATTGCAATTGCACAACTCATTTTAAAAGCAATCTTACTGTGGGGGTGGGGTGATCTAAAATTGATGTGGTAATGATTGTCTAGTTCTTGATATGATTGAACCATGGAACTATTGAATTGTATGATATGTAAATTATGTGCCATTAAAACTGTTGGGAAGAAAAATAGTAGATGGTGGCAGAACCCCAGCCTAGTACACGTTACAAGATGCAGATGCCGATACAGTGCCCTGCCTAAGGTAGAGCTTAAACTATAAATTATCCCATCAGCTAAAAGAATGACAATTTCATTTGTCCAACCATCTCCCTCTTTATCCTTCTAGTCACTGGAACAATGTGTTTGAATAAAATCTGGGGTGGAAACTAGAAAACATGAATTTAGCACTAGCTTTGCCAGTTGAACATGAAATTAAATGCCATTAGCTTCTTGGGTCCATTTTACAAGGTATGAAGTAAAATAAAAATAGACATCTTTGATTCCAAGTGGTTTCTCATTCCTTCCATTGTCTTTCCTACCAACCCAAAATTAACAGTTAAGGTCTAACCAGAAAACTGTAGTGATTTTTCCCCCACATCAGAAACTGCTAAACTACTTTGAAGCATAGATAACTTGCTCCTTTCCTGACTTTACCAGGGATAATAATAATGAAAGTGAGGCCCAACTTAATATGGTAATTAAATCATTGTAGATCAGTCCTATGACAAAGACCTTTGTACATCCTAAACTAGCACAGAGTTTATCTAATGCAAAGAAAGCCACCTCAGGTCACTTCCCTTGCTTCCTCAGAGATTGGTACATTTATCATGTTAAAACCTCAGGGATGCACCTAATATTTGTGCAAATGAATGGGGGCAACTAAGCCATGCCAGAGACCACCTAGCAACTTGATATGTTGGTTTCAGTAAGGAGCCCTGGGGAAGCAAGGGTTAAATGTTTGGCTGTTATACAAAGGTTCCAACCCCCCAGCACATGCTGGAGAGAAAACCAGCACTCAGTTCCTTTAAAAATTACAACCCGGGAGCCCTGCTGGTGTAAAAGGTTACTCATTTTGCTGCTAATCACAAAGTTAACAGTTTGAAACCACCAGTGGCTTCATGGAAGAAAGATGAGGCTTTCTACTCGAGTTAAGAGTTGCAATCTTGGAAACACACAAGGGCAGGTCTCTCTGTCCTACAGGGTTGCTCTGGGGCGGAATGGGCTCAGCAGCAGTAAGGGAGAAGGATTACAGTGTAGGAAACCCTAGGGAGGAATTCTTCTCCTGTCATATATGGTCTCTATGAGTTCATATTGACAGGACTGCCCACAGCAAAGGGTCCATGAAACCATGTTTAGATTTGCTAGTCTGCTTGACTTGCTGGTCTTTCCCCCGTCTTCTTTTATAAATGTTGTTGTAATTAGCCTACATTGAGCCATTTGCTTTATTTTGATTTAAAACAAGAATGGCTTCCCAACTCATTAAGCACTGTTTAAATGTTTTTGTGCTTTGATTTTGTTTTGCTTTGTTTACCAAAGGTAAAAGGGCTTCATGACTTCCGTTTAACATGTATATATCTTTAAAGTGATAGATACTTTCTCAGGACTTAACACCTCTAAATACTCTTTAAAGGGAACCCTGCTGGTGTGGTGGGTTAAGCATTGAGCTGCTAAGCACAAGGTCAGCATATCTAAACCACCAGGTGTTCTATGGGGGAAAAAATTAGTCTTCTTCATCTCATTAAGAGTTACAGTCTCAGAAACCCACAGGGGCAGTTCTACCCTGTCCTATGGAGTCTATGTGAGTCAGAACGGACTGGATTGCAATGATTTTGGTTTGAGGCCCTTTGAATTATGATGCTGGCAAAGAGTATTGAAAATCAGCAAATAAGGAAAATAAGTAAATCTTTCTTGGAAAAAGCACAGCCCGAATGTTCCTTAGAAACCAGGAAGGCAAGACTCTCACATATTTTGGATATATTATCAAGAAAGACCAGTCCCTGGAAAAGGGTATCATGTTTGGTAAAGTAGAAGGGCATCAGAAAAGAGAAAGACCTTTCAAAAGATGTATTGATACAGTGGCTGGTCTGCTGGGTTCAAACATTACAATTGTGAGGACGGCACAGGATGAAGCAGTTTGCTTCTGTTGTACATAGGATCGCTATGAGTTAGAGCCAGCTCAACAGCACCTGGCAGCAACCCATGACGTGGGTGGCGACGTTCGGGTAAGCATTAGATGGCTAACCACAAGAATGGGCATCAAATTCACCAGCCAGTCAGTCGCTCGAAGTTGGAATCAATGTGATGGCAATGGGCCTTTGGAAGTTTATGACATGACATGTTCTTCTTCTTCTTTTTCACTTCTTCTCTTTTACATTTTCCTCCCAGCACTAGGCATTAACAATGGATATCACAAACTTATTAATGACTTTTTAAGCATATCATGAAATGACTTGATGTTCTGTTTTCACAAAGCAAAAAGACCCCTGAGCTTTTTGTACATCTTTGAAGACTATATTGCATGCACCAACTGGACCAAATGTATCTCATAGCACATTTCAGAGATACTTATGAAGTTATTCTATACTCGATGGACCCAGAGAAAGGAGAGGAACAGAAAACATCCCTTAGGTCACCCAGAAAGCCAAATTCGTCCTTCTCCTTCCCCAAGTGTCTTCAAAAAAAGCAAATGGGCTTAAGAGATTGGAGATGGTGGACATGAAAATATTAAGACCCTTGTCACTTCTCCTGCTTTAAATGTCTACCTTGGAGCAAGCCTCTGCGTTTGAAATGTGAGGATCTATGCCCAAGAAACAATCCCTTAGTGCAAGTTTCCCCAGGCAGGGACAGATTAGAGCTGATAACCCCAACTTTGCCCAAGGTTGGGTGCCATCTGGCCATCTCTGTGAGCAGTGAATCACCTGGGGGAAACCTAGATTCCAAATTGCTTGGCGATTCATGCTTCTTTAACAAGGTCAAGATTAAGAAACTGGAGAGGCCTAGGCAGATGAGGGTTTCAGAGAACTGTTCTTGCTTTGTTGTCAGGTGCCATCAAGTCAGTTTTAAGCCATAGCTACTCTCTAGACAACAAACGGAAACACTGCCCAGTGCTGAGTCATCCTAATTGCTTCTATGCTGAAGTAAATTTGTGTAGCCACTTTGTCAGTCCAACTCATGGAGGGTCTACTTTACGTCCTAAAGGACATGAGATAAAATCTTGCCACCTTACCTCTAAGAAGCATTCTGGTTGTACTTTTTCCGAGACAGAGTTGTTTATTCTTTTGGTGGTTCATAGTACTTTCAATACTCTTCACCAGCCGAGTAATTCAAATGCATCAGTTCTGTTTGGTCTTCCTTGCTCAATGTTCAACTTCCACATGCTTATGAGGCAATTGAAAATGCCATGGCTTGAGTCAAGTGCGTTTTACTCTTCAAAGTAACATCCTTGCTTTTCAAAACTCTAAAAGACGTCTTAAGCAATAGATTTACCCAATGCTATGCACAGTTTGATCTCTTGACTGCTGCTTCCATGAGCATTGACTGTGTATCCAAGCAAGGCAAAATTCTGGACAACTTCAATCTTTGCTCCATTTATCGCAATGTTACCTATTGATCCAGTTGTGAGGATTTGAGCTTTCTTCACATTGAGTTATAATCCCTACTGAAGGCTGCAATTCTTGATCTTCCTCAGAAAGTGCTCCAAGTCCTCCTCACTGTCAGCAAGTGAGGCTGCATCATCTGCATACTGCAGGGGGATAATAAGCCTCCCTTTAATCCAAATGACATATTTTTCTTCATATAATTCAGCTTCTCTGATTATTTGCTCAGCATAGAGATTGAATAAGTATGTCGACAGGCACAACCATGATGCACATCTTTCCTGATTTTAAACCATGCAGTGTTGCTTTGTTCAGTACAGACTCTTGATGTACAAGTTCCAAAGGAACGCCATGAAGTGTTCTGGAATTCCCATTCTTCTCAAGATTATCCATAGTTTGCTATGATGCACACAGTTAAATGCTTTGGTATAGTCACTAAAACACCACTAAACATCTTTCTGGTATTTTCTGCTTTCAGCCAGGATCAAGCTGACATCAGCAATGATAGTCCTTATTCCAAGTCCTCTTCTGAATCTGGCCTGAACCTCTGGAAGGTCCCAGTCATTGCACTTCTGCAAGTGTTGTTGGATGATCTTTGCAAAATGTTACTTGCAGGTGATATCAGTGATGTTGTTCTGTGGTTTGAGCAGTCTCTGGGGTCACCTTTCTTTGAACTAGGCACAAATATGGACCTCTTCCAGTCAGTTGGCTAAGTAGCTGTCCCCCAAATTTCTTGGCATAGGCCACTAAATGCGTCTAATGTTTCATCAGCTTGGGGAAACATTTCAGTTGGTGTTCCATCAATTTCTGGAAACTTGTTTTAGCTAATACTTTCAATGCAGCTTAAACTTCTTCATTAAGTGGCATTGGTTCTTGTTTATATGCTATACCTCCTGAAATGGTAGGATGTCATCCACTAGTTCTTTTTGGCACAGTGTCTGTATATTCTTTCCATCTTCTTTTGATGCCTCCCTTCATCATTTAAAATTTTGCCCATACAATTTTTCAATATTGCAACTCAAGTCTTGAATTTTATCTTGAGTTATTTTGGTTTAAGATGTGCTGAGCATGTTCTTCCTTTTTAGTTTTCTAATTCTAGGTCTTGGCACATTTTATTATAATACTTTTATTATAATACTTTACTTCGTCTTATTCCCTTTGAAAATTTCTATTCAGCTCATTGACTTCATTTTTTCTTCCATTTGCCTTAGCTATTCTAAGATTATAAGCAAGATTCAAAACTCTTCTGCCATCCACTTTGAACTCTTTTTCTTTCTTGAATGTCTTCTTGCTTTCTTAATGATATTCTTGATATCTTCCCACAACTCATAAGATTTTCTGTCATTAGTGTTCAATGCAGCAAATCTGTTCTTGGATGTTCTGGAAATTGAGGTGGGATAGACTCAAGGTTGGATTTTGGCTCTTTTGGACTTATTTCAATTTTCTTCAGCTTCAACCTGAACTTACACAGGTGCAATTGATGGTCTGTTCCATTGTCTGTACCTGGCTTGGTTTTAGCTGCTGATATTGAGCTTATTTATCATCTCTTTCCACCGATGTAGTCAGTTTAATTTCTATGTATTCCACCTGGGGAAGTCCATGGGTATTCAACAACCTTCTGTGTTGTTGAAAAAAGACATTTGCTATGAACAAGTCATTGGTCTTGCAAAATTCTATCATGGGATCTGCAGCTTCATTTCTATCACAAAGACCATATTTTCCAACAAATTATCTTTCTTCTTTGTTTCCAACCTTGCATCCCCATCACCAATAATAATCAATGCATCTTGATAGCATGTGTGGTAATTACATAATCTGTTGTCAATTTGCGACTTAAGAGTAAAGGGATGGAGTTTAGCCTGTCAATCAGGTCACGGCTTGATGACCTCATTTGGAGGCACATAGGAGATAAATAGCTCACTAGAGGCAGGACACACACACACACTCCCTACAAGACATCCCTGTTGAGAAAACACATGGAGCTACACTAGAGCCCAAGAGTGGACGAAGTCTCATGGAGACCCCTGCCAAGGCTGAAATGTTTCCACCGCCACTGGATTCACAAAAATTTCCACTCGCTGACCTATGATCTTCCTGCATTCAGCATCATTGCATGTGTTTCATGAGTCTGAAGAAGAATTTATAGATTGATATCAGACATATGGGCTAATATTGGACTTAAAGACTTGATCTGGACTGGGCTGGGCTGTTTTCTCAATATTCAATTGCTCTTGTATATAAAGCTCTTTCGGATATACATATGAGTGTCTATGAATTTGTTTCTCTCGTCAACCCAGACTAACACAGCATGTTTGATCACTTTCAAAATTAAGGTGTTGGTAGAATTCTTCAATTTCCTCATCACTAGTCTTTGTGGTTGGTGCATAAATTTGAATAATAGTTATATTGATTGGACTTCCTTCAATGCAGATAGATATAATCCCAACACAGACAATGTTGTACTTCAAAATAGACCTTGAAATGTCCTTTTTGAAGATTGTGATAGTTAGGTTTATTTTGCCAACCTGGCCAATAGGAACATGTGGGTTTAATAAGCTTGCAGCTTGATTGGAGGGCAAAGAGATAAATAGCTTGGCAAGGCCTTCGCCCCCCCTCTCTTGCTCTCTGGTGATTGGACCAGCGTGTGACTGCTTTAGCTAGTTCTCTGCCTCAACTTGAGAGCTACACCACCTGTGGGATAGCCAACCTGTGGGTCACTTCACTGGAGCTTGAGTTTCCTTCAAGACCTGATTCACCAAGCTACTGGTATATACATCACTTGAGCTTGAAGCTGGCAGACGCTATCATCTTGCATTGCTTGTGTTTGATATCCCATCCAGGCCTGCTTCACTAAGCTCCTGAGCTGCTGACTGTTGGTAACTCGCCCTGCTATTTGCTGCCTGTGGCTGGACTGCTTGCATTTCCCTAGGGAAGACTCAGCTGTCTACTTCCTTGACCTTGGACCCAACAGCCTTATTGAGTTAAGGACATCCAGTATATTAAATGTTCCATGGAAGTGAGTTGAACTGAGTCCTCTAGTATACTGCTATGTGGACTAATTAGCCATTGTATTCCTTCATGCTGTATATATCTATATCTATATATCATAAGTGTCCTGGTTTTGTTTCTCTAGAGAACCCTGTCTAACACAAAGATGAATGCAATCCCATTCCTCTTGATTATATCATTCCTTGAATAGTAAACCATATGATTTTCTGATTTAAGATATCCAAAACCAGTCCATTTCATGCCTAGGATATCAGTCGTAATGGGCTCCCTTTCATTTTTGATGACTTGCAAGTTTCCTAGGTTCATACCTTGTACATTCCAAGTTTGGATTATTAATTGATGTTTGCCTCTCTTTTTTCTCATTTTGAATTGCACCCATTAGCAAATTTAATCCTGATGGCTTTACTACCACAGGCTTTATTCCATTTACATCACCATAAGAATAAGCATGGATAATTACAATTATAATTGTAAATATAAACATGTATATTAAAAATGAGTAAACTTATTTTGGGTAAAATGCAAAACTTGGATGATGTTTAAGGCAGAGGGATTGGGCTAGACAATGCGGCAAATTTTGAGCTTGTGACAAGAGCTTCAGGATGCCAAAGCCTTCTGGACTACATCACATTCCTACATCATATTAGTGGGCCATAGCTCCACCCCTAAGAACACAAACCTGGCAAGACAGTGGTTACAGGGCTAGTGCAGGCCTACCGAATGGATTTAGTGGCCCTACTGCACAGGCCTGGGTGGCGAGTAGCTGAGTAACATAGAAAGTTGCTCTGTGGACAACAGGGACTCCATTTTGAAGTCCAGGTGTTAAGAACCTGTCTCCATGATGCTCAGAAATTGAAACAAGAAGCTCAGAAGCCAAAGCAAGATAAATATCACAAAGTGAGACTCCTGTCATTATCAACCAAGGAAGCTTCTGCCGTCTTTCTTTGGGTCTTTAACACAGACCCTGAGATTAAGAATTTAAGTAAAGGTAATTTATCTGAGAGGGTATCCCATAGGAAGGGGGTGAGAAATTGAAATTGAAAGATAGGCAACCAAATAAGGATATAGTATCACACCAGTCACCACTGAGGCAATGGGTGCTTCATGCCTCTGGGAAATTCTGAAAAACGTTAAAGAATACATCCCTTAGAATCATCCCATTCAAGGCGCAAAGGAGGTGGACTATCTGTACAGCAACTCCCTACAGACATTGGCTGAGCGCTGCTAGGGGTAAAAGAAAACAAAATTAACCGATCGATAACAAGTCCACTCCAACTCAGACAGTCCCGACTCATGTAGCAGAACTTTCCGCCTTCAGTGGCTGATTTGTTTCAGAACTAGATCACCAGGCCTATCTTCCAAGGTACCTCTGGTGAACTCAAACCTCTAACCTTTAATTTAGCAGCTGAACTAATTAATCATTTGCACCACCAGGGATTCCAGGTACTCAGATTTTAGATAAGGAAATTGGCTATCAGGGTGTGAGTAGCTGATGTAGAATTCTTCTACTGGTAAGGCTAAGACGTCAACCTAAATGTTTTAACTCTGTTTTCTGGTGTTAACTTCTATCTATGCCCAATTATACCTTCCTCCTAAGAGTCACTGCTTGTAATGGCCCTACTGGGAAGCATAATAAAGTTTCTGTATCCTTTGTGGCCCTCTCACTTAGTCACAGCTTTGGGGACCAACAGGTAGGAATTTACTCACTTGACTACCCAGGATCCCTTGTGGCCTGACTTGAACTTATAAGTGAGATAAACCAGACTCTTTTCCTAGGATTTGAAATCGGTCCCAAGAGACATTGAAAGTTCTCAGAATGAACCGAAGGGGAAAAGTTACACACAAGAAAGTGGATATTTCTTGTAATTTGCCTTCACAGTATCCATTGTCACTTCCGATCTCATTTCTTCACTTTAATTTTTGAAAAAGAACTATCTACCCCACAGTATACAATCTTGGTTTCACCACCAGATAGGATATGATCATTCTCAGACCAATGACTCATTGACCCATACAAAGATAATCAAATTGTCTCTCTCCTAGGAATCTGACTTTTGAGTACAGTCGTTGTAGAAAGTAATTGAGGGTAGTGCTCTGAAGAGCTTGTCTATGATTGTGTGCTACCTGAATCCATAGAGAGTGTTTTCTGAGGCCTGGACACACTTCTTCCAGATACATTACTGGTATCCTGTCCATACCCTCTGGCTCTCACTTCTCCTTCCCATGCTGCTCCAGTTTCTGGGCCTGCATAAACCACAATAGCAAACAAAGAGATGAAATAAAAAAATGCTTTAGTGCCTCTTGGGATTCTAGGAATTGATAGGCTCAGATCCTTCATGCAGTGCAGTTAGTTAGCAGCCAAGGCTAATGTCGTCAGAAGACTTAAGCTTGTTACAAGACAGGCATCCCGCTTTCCATGTGACTTCTTCACATGGTTAGGCTGGACTTTCTCATAGCATATTGTTGGACTTTGTCTATGGGAATTTTCCAAGAGACTCAGCCACAATTTGCTAAACATCATTTTCACTGTATTCTGTTTGACAAAGTAATCCACCAGCCAGCCCAGATTCAAGTGGGTGGAAGAATAAATTCCATCTCTCAATGTAAAAATCACTTATACATACAGGAAGGGAAGGAAGTGATTGATAGTGGTGACAAACTGCCACACATGTTGATGTTCTTTACTTCAAGTGCATGTGATGTTGTGCTTGAGGACAATTTCTGGCTCAAAATATACTCCAAATACCTGCATAGACTAGAAACCCCCAAAACTAACATTCTAGGAATCGTTGATGATAGAGACACCAACTTTCTCAAACTTGGGTGGATTAATTCTAGGGAAGGTTGTATATAGTCTCCCAGAAGTCCCCAAAGCAACTGAGCCCCCATATTTCAGAATGGTAACCTATTTCTAAATTGACTGCCTTACTTTCCTTGCCTGACACCTCGTCTTTTCTGCTTATACTCTGTAATAATTCCATCCAAAAAAACTAACACTCAAATTGGTTTTTACAAACTCTGCTTCTGAGAGAACCTACCAAACACATACCACATTTCCCCCAAAATATTCCTTTCTTGTGTAAGTTAACCATAGGTGGATGCTTTTGCTTACATCTAAAGAACTGTCATTGATGGACCGTAGGAAGGAGGGAGAGAGTGGGGGGCGGGGGTTCTATTGTCCAAGCGCCAGTCCATACTGTGGAGAAGCATGACAGGGAAGCCTCAGAGGAAGATACTCTCTAGAAGAGAATGGATACAATAGAGATACCTCATTGAGGGGTAGTATTGTTGCCTCAGTTCTGTTAGGTTTCTGAAGTAGGTAACATCTCGGTTCTTTGCTTCATGCTCTGAAACAATTCACACTGAAGCACGTTGTATGATCCAAGTGGGTTTTTATGAAGGACAAGACAGGTTTCAGGTGTTACAGTCTCAAAGGGGT
>NW_022103924.1:2702026-2713572 GCF_000313985.2 Echinops telfairi
CCCATCCTTCCAGGTTTTTATAAGAACTAGGTCTCCAGGCAGGCACGTAGGTGGTAGCTTGTCCTCCCCTTGGGCCTGGATGAGCCCATACTGATGAATGCCTCCTGGCATTGGGCTACCCTTCTGGCATATTGCTGTCTTCAAGCTACCTCAGAGTCTATAGTTGGTTCTGTTATAAGGAAAGGCCCCCCATACAAAATTTCATAGGGGATTAACACACATAGGTTGCTGCAGAGCAATTCTGAGACATAATAATTATTTATTGGCAGTGCATCTTTCCAGTTCATCTGAGTTTCTTGTGTCAGTTTCCTGAGGGTTAGCTTTAGTGTTGGTTAAGTCTCTCTACCTGCCCTGAGGACTGTGGCCTCTTGGCACAATGGAGATGGATAGGTTATTCCTAAATGTTGAGAGACCACCTGAGTGATTTGGGAGATGAAAGCAGACCCATTGTCGCTTTGCATTGATTTGGGAAGCCCAAATCGAGGAATTGCTTCCTGAATTAACATTTTAGACAGTGTAGGTGGGCTAATGCTTCAGTGCAGGTGGGCTATTGCTTCAGTCCACCCAGTAAAGGTGTCTATGAACCCTAGAAGATCGTTAAATCCCTGGACAGCTGGAACCTGGGTAAAATCTATCTGCCAGTCTTCCCCAGGGTAGGGT
The DNA here is from genome assembly GCF_000313985.2 of Echinops telfairi. NCBI lineage: Eukaryota > Metazoa > Chordata > Mammalia > Afrosoricida > Tenrecidae > Echinops > Echinops telfairi. The sequence continues at coordinate 2,702,687 of NW_022103924.1, forward strand.
CCCTTGCACTGAGCAAGCTGAGCAAGGTGACTTCTAAGCACCCCTTGGGGACTGCTGGTCTGGCAGGTGGGACAGTGAGAGGTTACTGACCTGATAGTCGAGGTTAAGTTGGCCCCACAGAACTGTTGAGTGAGCAGAGTCAAGGAGGGTTTATAGATCAGGTGGGTGGTATTGTGGAAAGCTTTTACAACTTTCCACTGTAGCCTTTGTGGCAATAAGAGTTTGCTGTTTTTCTCCCACCATCCATCAGGTCAGAGACAGAATTCCTGAGTTTCAGCCTATTCCACTTCTTCTGAAGAGTCATCTAGAAGAGGAAGCTGGTTTGGGGGAATTAAGGCCTTTATGGAGGCCAAGGTGTTGATGCCCAGGACTGCCTGTCTGGCTGCCCTGTCAGCTGCTCAGTTGCCCACGGCAACTCCTGAGTTGCCCTCACCAGTGCACTACTGTCGCTTCAGCAGGTTTTTGGACAGCTTCTAAGAATGCCCTGACTTGTCCCCCTGTGCTTAATGGAGTTTCCCTGAGTGGTTACATATCCTCTGTCCTGCCAGAATGAAGATTGTGCATGAAGAATTAAAAACCCATAGTTGGAATCCATGTACAGAGTTCATTTCTTTCCCTCTGCTAGCTCGAGGCCCCATGACAAAGTTAAAAGTTCAGCCAGCTGGGCTGAAGTTCCCAGGGGCAGGGGACTGGCTTCAATAAGTTGGTCAAGGGAAACTGGCCATAACTGGTTTGATCACAAAGCCGCTACCATCAGAAAACCAGACACAGTCTACTATAGCAAGCGGTTGTTCTTTAAGGTCTGGCTGAGCAGGTTATTAGGAGACTGCAGTTCAAAGCAGGAATGGGGGGGCTCAGAGTTCTCCCCAGGGTCAGGGAGTAACATAGTTGGATTGAGGATGCTACAAGTCTGGACCGTAATATCAGGGTTCTCTATAAGAAAGATTTGGTACTTTAGTAGGCAGCTGTCAGAAAGCCAGGTATAGCCTTTGGCTTGTAGCACTTAGGAAATCCTGTGGTTAGTCAGGACCTCTAAAGTTCCTCCTATGGTAATCTTAACTGGCATGGCAGCTATTGCACATAGGCAAGGTGGCCAGCCGACTGAGGTACGGAACATTTTGAAAGCTATAGTGGGACTAGGATGAGGCCTATGACCATGATAATATGTAGCTTAGACAATACATCTTGGCCCAGAAGAGCAGCTGGACATTCAGGGACCACTAGGAAGCTATGAGAGAGTAAGAGGTGTCCCAGAGGCACCTGAAAGGTTCCATAAAGTGTTTGACTGCAGATTGTCCTGACATTCCCGTGATGGTGCAATGTGTGGTGCCAGGGGTCTGGGGAAGGAGATAAGGACAGAGTAGGTGGCCCCACTATCTAGGTAGAAACTTACTGACCTACCTGTTAAATCTACGCTCACCCGAGGCTCCATAACAGTAACAGCTATCTCCTGCTGCAGGCCCATCCAAGCCAGGCCGTTTCAATCCTCAGTTAGCAGCTGCACACTAGCCTGAGGGCAGCTGCCCTCCTGGGTGTCTCCCATAGAACAGAGTGATGCCCAATGGCCAGTTTGTTAGCAGCGGTAGCATAGCCCTCGTGGAGGCCTATTCCGGTTAGGGCAATCCCTTGCCCAGTGACCCAGGTGACAGCACACAAGATACCTGGTGCCTTGTTCAGGGGTCTTGGAAATCTGGAAGGCAATGGTTGGGCATTGGCTAGCGATGGTGGCCAGTACCTGTGCATGCCTAATGTTCTTCCTTCTCTCCTTCTACGGAGCCTGGGCTTCCCACTCTGTTTCCCTATTGTGAAAAGTTGCATAGGCACTAGTGACCATCTCTTCTAGAGTAACTCCTCTCACCTTTTGCACTACTTCTGGAGCTTTTTCTGAGTGTCTGGTGTGGCCTGTGTGAGAAATTTGTCTCTAAGTAGAACTCGCCCTTCATATGAGTCTATGTCTCTTCAGGTCTACTCTCAGTCGTTCTAAGAACCTTTGGGGACTTTCCTTAGGCTCTTAGTCACTTTAGTGTAGTTGCTGGCCTTTTGCTGCCCTGACTTCAGTCTTTTTTTGATATACACCAGGAAATGTTCCCATCCCCACCTGTCATTGGGATCATTATAATCCCAGGTGGGGTCAGTTGGAGGCACAGCTGTTTCTCCTATTGGATACTTATTCATCATCATCACGTGTAAATCTCCTGCAAGCTTCCTAGCTCCCTTCAGCACTCACTCTTTCTCAAAGCCTGTCATAGTCTGTCCCAGAATGACCATTACATCCTTCCAAGCCAAGTCATTGGCTAGGGTGAGGTGCTGATCTCTATGTACTGTTCTGCCTAGGGCACTCTTAATCTGCTTGAGCTCAAGTAGGGTGAAAAGCTCTTGTGAACTGCTCAGGAACCAAACTCCCCAGCTGCCTCTATTAAAGGTAGAACTTTGATGGGGCCACCTTTGTCCCAGCTTCCATAGGTTCAGGGACCCAGGGTGGTGTGGCTGGGTTGGGGATAGAAGGGCCTTCAGCTTCAAAGCCCCTTAGAGGGTCCTTGGAACGAAGATCTTTACTGCTTCTCAAGAGAAAAAAATGCTTTAACATAAGAGAACTCCACCCACATCCCCATCCCTTTGCAGAAACGTTCAGTGGTTCTCAACCTTCCTAATACCGCCCCCTTCAATACAGTTCCTCATGTTGTGACCCCCAACCATAAAATTATTTTCGTTACTACTTCATAACTAATTTTGCTACCGTTAAGAATTAGGTGACCCCTGAGGAAGGGTCGTTCAACCCCCAAAAGGGTGGTGACCCACAAGTTGAGAACCACTGCAGAGGATGGTGTCCAAAGGTTTTTCTGAGTCATGGTGCCACAGTGTTAGATTTCTGGAGTGGGTACTACTTTGGTTCTTTGCGTCCCACACTGAAAAAAGTCATGCCGAAGCACGTTGTATGATCCAAGTGAATTTTTATGAAGGACAAGACAGGTTTCAGGTGCTACAGTCTCAAAGGGGTTCACAATTGGGCATGAGCAATCATGTGAAAAAGAGCACCCACACGTGCAGAACTTGGGGGATATCTCAAGAGGCCAGAAGCCCAAGAACCCTAGAGGCTAAGAACATGTGGGCCCAGAGGCTGTGGACCCCAAGTAGGCCTGGAGTGGGTGCGCACGTGGGAGGGAGACCCTTACCCTCCACCTGCCTTTGACCAGGAGCCAGGAAAGAGAGAGCAACCTTCCCACAGCCAGGATATTTCAAGCTTCTGGCGGGGGAGGCATGGCTGATGGTATTGGTTCACCCCATTGGCTGAGTTAAGCCCACCTGGGTGATGTCATGAGCCTGGGCCTACTTTGGTTGCCCAGGTGCGCCTGCCATCAGGCTCAGGGGCTTAAGTATTAGCATGTTCAATTTGGGGTCTTCATAGGTGTCTAATGGCTGCCTGATGTCTTTCCAACCTCCTTTATGGAGGCCATTGCATGGATGGAAGGGAGATTCCCCCCTCCTAGTCCCTAAATCTAGCTACCTAACCGTTCCCAGTCTCACTCTTCATGGAATTTCTTGTTCAAACAACTCATGGGGTTGAAAGGTCCAGGAGTGCCACAGAGACACCCCTCTCAGCAGACATTGGGTGTGCATTCTCTTCTCGTCCACTCTACTTCTTGCCTTACCGCCGCACCCACCGCAGGGACTGCCTTTACCTATGAGCTCTGTGGTATCAGTAGCACCTGGGATATTTTCTTGCCCCAGATCATCTCCATCAACAGAAAGTAGTTGAATTAATGGAGATAAGGACAATCAAATTAAGAAAATTTTAATTTTGATGAGGTTCAGTGAGAGATTCAATGAGGGCTGTTGCCCTCAACACTGCAGGAACACAAAGGACAACCTGAGAAGGTCGTGTGCTTAGGGACAAGGAAGAGAACGCAGCTGTGGGAAGGATACAGGCAATAAAGAGAGTGAGAAGGTCCCAAAGACCACTTTCTTTGCTTCAGATTTTCATTACAATTGCCTTAGCACTCTGCTCCACCTTTAGCTAGATGAGAAAGCCATAGTTAATTTGGGGGTAAGGAATCATTTATACTATTTATATGATAAGGAATTACAAACAGCTTATACAGACTCAAAGTATTATTTGGGTCTGTATTAGGTCTTTATGCCAGAAAAATCCCTAGAAACAAGGAGAAACTCTCTAGAAATACAGAAGCATTCCTCATACCTACAGAACAATACTGATTTAAAAATCAGGAAGCACCGGGGATTCAATGGATCAATGACTTAGCCAAATAAAACCAGAAAAATATGACCTTCTTAGGCTAGCTTCAGAGCGGAGTAAAGTATACAGATAATTTAACATCCATCTCAACTGGGACACATGTGAGAGTGAAACGAACCACTCTTAATAATTAAGCCAAAGAGGAGAAAACTGAGGCAGACAATGTAAATAATTTATTAGAGAGTTATATGGGAATTGGTTCCAATGCATCACAGGCCCTATAGCATGGAAGAGAACTGCCACATAGGGTTCCCAAGACTGGCATCTTTACTGAAGTCACATTTCTCTGCCCTGAAGTGGCTAGTGGGTTCGAACCCCCAGCTTCTCAGCTAGTGCTCAAGCTCTAACCCACTGAGTCCCTAGAGCTGCTCCCAGAAAACTTCTAACTCACTGACAGAGAGTCAATTCTACCTCATCATGAGTCATAGGACAGTGTAAAACTGCCTCTGTGAGTTTCTGAGAATATAACTCTTTGTGGAAGTAGAAAGCCCCATCTTTCTCCCTCAGAGTAGCTGATAGTTTTGAACCACTTACCTTGCAGTTACCACTATGCCACTATTCACTCTTTCCCAGGACTCCTAGGCATTAGGTATTGTTCTTAAATGCCATCAAGTGCATTCCAACCAATAGTGAACATAGGTACAACAAAACAAAACATGGCCTGATCCGGCACTGTCCTAGATGTTCAAGGAGATGGATTGACACAGTGGCTACACCAATGGTTTCAAAGAGAGGATTGCCTAGGCCTGGTCCGTGTTGGATTCTGTAAGGTCACTGTCAGTCAGACCCAACTCAATGTCACCTAGCAACATGAATCCATCTTTGCCTAGCAGAAGAGATATGCTGATGGGAATGCTGTGGTCTGTGTGCCAGTTATATTTTTAATTTTATATATTAGATGGGCACTTAACTTTAAATATCAATCATCATCATCATCAAACCATTACAAGAGACATAAACTAGGATCTCCTAGTTCAGAAATCCCAAGATATGTTCTTCTTCCACTATCAGAAACCGTTACATTTACCTAGTCTACCGTCTGAAACTAAATAAAAGGTCTAATTCTCATGCTTCTCCTGTGTACATATGGAATAGTGAAAGATGCCTTGGTCTTAGAATCGAAAGGCTTGGTTTCAAGTCCCCCTCTAACGCTACCTAATAAAAGGCCCTGAGCAGGTTCCTTAACCTCACTCAGCCTCATTTCTAACACATGCTTGTTCAACAAATGCAGGGCATCCATGGTAAATCTGGATTATGTCAATGCAGAAAAAAGCTTCGTCCCAATCCACAATTTCTTGAAAAGTTAATGAAAAGAATTGCCGCCTGTTTCCATCCTGGCCTCAATATGAATAAATACTATCATCCCTTTCCTCTGGAGCCCTGTCCCCTTACTGGCCACCAGGCCCTCCTTTCATTCAACTTGAAGGCAGCTTTTGACCCTTGCAGGGTAAGCACCTTCCTCATTTGGGAGAAAGAGCAGTACAACAGGGAAGTGGAAACACGGCTTATTCTTGGAATTGCTGCCAGACACGACTCAATTCTCTGAGGCACCAGCAACAGGGGTCACTTGTGTTCTGCACTCGGATGTCTTTGTGGCCAGCTTGAAGGGTAACTTCATGGAAAAACTCATAGGGGCATGCGAAGTAGAATGTGGGGATTTTCAACTGTAAAAGAAGACCACACACGTGGTCCCATGTGGATTGCACCCTGGACCATCTTCAAAAACGTGGAAGTTGCATTCTCTCCAGCCTTGTGTAGGCCTGGTTTAATTAAATGTAGGCCACAAACAGGCTGGCAGACAGAATGCTGAAAGGCTGTAGGTTTCTGTGGTGGAAATTTCCCACCGTTCCATGTTCCCCGATAAGACAGTGCATGTGGATGGTACAACCTGAATGTTTGGCAAATAGTTCCATCTGTTTTTCCATCATTTTGAATTAGCAGGAAAACCCCAAGTGTGTTTTGACATAAGCATGCTTTTTTTCCTTCCCCACGTTTTGAAATTGCTGTTTGGGGGCTAATTAAATCCATATGCTTCTCATTCATTTACACTTAACTCATCAAAATGTTGTTTTGTAATAGTCATTTGAAGTCCAAGGCGCCTCTCTTAAGTCTTTTTCAAAAAAAAACAACAACCCAGGAAACTACAGTTTGCCAGCCAACAACAGCGTTTGCATACCAAAGGTTCAAATGTGGTTCAAGAGGAGCGCCTCAGTCCAGGAGGTTTTAGGGGTTTCTAAGGACTACCCTGAGGGATCTCTGTCAAGAGCGGGATGTAATGTTGAACGCTCACTGTTCAAAATGGCCGAAAACCATTTAAGAGAAAAAATATTATGCAAAGGTCTATGAACCCAAAGGGGAAACTTAGTTCAAAGGCAATTGGCTGGTTCTTCCACTTTTTAAATGAAGGGCTCTCATTAGGTATAGCAAGGCTCTGTAAATAAATACCCATGCATGCCAAGGCCTACCCAGAATACTGCAATTTCTATGCCACCTATTTTTGTTATCAGGTTTCCTTTATGCTTTTAAGAAAAATCATCCAAAAGTTGAACTTAAAGCAAAAGTCCAGCTGCATACTCTTTCCCAATATCACCCTAGAGCATTGTCTAACAAGTCCACCAACACTCTGGGTGTTTTGTTTGACTTATTTTTCACTACTGTCTGGGGCTCTGACTCTGTAAAGCAAGATACTGACTTGTTGAAGTTGAAGGTTGTTTTTTTAAAGATCATTTTATTGGGTGCTCTTACTGCTCATATAACAATCCATACATTAATTGTATCAAGTATATTTGTACATAAGTTGCCATCATTATTTTCTAGACATTTACTTTCTATTGAGCCCTTAGTATCAGCTCCTCTTTATTCCCCTCCCTCGCCTGCCCTCCAACCCTTGTGACCTCTTGATAAATTATAAATTATTATTGTTTTCATTTCTTACACTGACTGATGTCTCCTTTCACCACCTTTCTGTTGTTTCTCCCCCTGGGAGTGGGGGCATAATGCATCGATCATTGCGTTCGGTTCCCCCATCCTCCTCTCCTCCCCTCACCTTTCCCCCACTCTCCTGGTATCACTACTCCCATTTCTGTTGCTGAAGGGTTTATCTGACATGGATTCTGCGTGTCGTGAGCTCTTATCTGTACCAGTATACATGTATGCCCTGATCTGGCCAAAAGTGATAGGCAGGACTGGGGTCATGATAGAGGAGGGTGAGGAAGCCTCAAAGAACCAGAGGAATATTATGAGCTTCATTGGTGCTACACTGTATCCTAGTTGGCTCATCCCTTCCTTGTGACCCTTTTGTGAGGGGATGTCCCATTGTCTACAGATGGGTTTGGGGTCTCTGCTACAACCCCCCTCATTCTCAACAATATGTTTTTTTGTTTGTTTGTTTGTTTAGAGTCTTCTGGTGCCTGATATCTGATTCCATGGACACCTCGTGATCACACAGGCTGGTGTGCTTATTCCATGTGGACTTGTTGCGTCTCTGCTAGATGGCTGCTTGTTTAACTTCAAGCCTTTAAGACCCCTGATGCTATATCTTTTGTTAGCCAAGCACTATCAGCTTTCTTCACTACATTTGCTTGCCTTCACCATTTTGTCTTCAGTGATTGTGTCGGGAGGGTAAACATCACAGAATGCCAGGTTGTTAGGACAAAGTGCTCTTGGGTTGAGGGAGGGCTTGAGCAGAGATCTAAAGTTCATCCAGTTCCTCAATATATTGCCATGTAAATATATGTATATAGGTGAATACCTCTATTTTTATGAATTGATATGCTTACATATGTACACACCAATGTTGATACCCCTATCCATAGTTTTGTTTCCTAAAAAGTACTTTTGGCCTGTAGAAATAAAATTACTTTTATCCAGGAGAAAAAATGGGCCCAACGATCATGGTTTTATTGTCCTGAAGTACATTAACCAGTTTGTATCTGATTCAGCCATCTTATTTAAGCTTTTTACCTTTAATTGACTATGTATGCTAATCTCCCCTATCCTATCTTTATTCAAATTAGCTTTCCCATCTATTTGGTACTTTCATTAATGCATTAAATAAATCTTGGATATACACTCACAAAATATGTTTTTGAAAGTCATTTTTTTTAATGCTTTGAAATTACTTAATCTCAAGGCAGACTTATATAACGTGTCTTTTCTCTTGTGCTGCCTGTTTAATATCTATGTAAAGCATTCCAAGGGGTGAAAATTGTTTGTACATGGGACAAAGAGGCCCCAAACCCCACCAACAGCCAAAAAGAGAGGAGGGTTCTGAGCACCTGGTTAGTTTCTATACATATGATCTTCAATCCATGCAAGAACTCTTGGAAGGAGACAGCAGTCCATTTTCCAGATGAGAAAAGCGAGGCAGAGAATTGTTAAGTAACTTGCCCAGAGTCACAAAGTCAGAAGAGACAGGGTCAGGATTTGAAGAGAGAGCTGTCCATTTTAAGCCCACATTTTCTTCCACAACTGAACTACATCTAATATAAAGTTAAAACTAGACACAACAGTACGTTGAAAGTGGTTTCAAAGGGTGAGTTGTAGAGCATCATAGAAGTGGAAAGGGGAAGCAGAGTAAGGAAGGCTGACGGGAGAACATGGCAGGTGGGGTTTGTTCAGCAGAGAAGCGAGCACACTCTTGCAATGGAGTCACTGAGTTCCAAACTCTGCTTGGGCAGAGAGTTTATTCACTCAACCAAAACCCAACAAGTATAAGCATTATGCTTTATAAACGCAACACAAATTAGAAGAAAATGAAGGGGGGAGAATAATAGAATTCAAGGTAACACATTAATATTAAGTTTATAATTCTCTGTGCTAGGCCAGTGGCTCATAATAAATGTTTTTTAAAATCTTAGAAACTCAGATGCCAAGTTAAAGTATCTATGTGGATGGTGAAAATCTATATAACAAAACATTTGTCAATTCAACAATGTTCACATGTATAGTCCAATGATGTTGATTCTGTGTTCATCATATTGTACAGCCATCATCACTACCTCTTTGCAAATTATCCCACCCCATCCATGGAAACTCAGTTTCCCCTAAGCAGTGACTCCCCATTTCCTTCTCTCACCTTTGGTAAACACAAATAGCTTGTTATCTCAAACTACTTTTCTATTTTATATACAGGTCTCCATGCTTTTGTGACTAATTTATTCTGCAAAGTATTATGTATTTAGAGCTCATCCATGTCACATCGTCTATATCAGAACTTCATTTCTCATTACAGGTAGGTAGCATTTCATTGAATGTATGGATCATACTTTGTTTATCCATTGTGATAGGTAGATTTATTGTGCCAACTTGGCCAATAGGAACATGTGGGATTAATAAGGTTGCAGATTGATTGGAGGGCAAAGAGATAAATGGCTTGGCAAGGCCCACTCCTCTATCTCTGGCTCTCTGCTGCTTTAACTAGTTCTCTGCCTCAACTTGTGACCTACACTACCTGTGAGACAGTCAACCCATGGATCGTGTTGCTAGAGTTTGAACTTCCTTCAAGATCTGCTTCACCATGCTATTGGTGTATACATTGCTTGAGCTTGAAGCTGGTGGATCCTGTCATCTTGCATTGCTTGAGTTCAATATCCCATCTGGGTCTGTTTCTCTAAGCTCCTGAGCTGCTGACTATTGGTGAACAGCCCTGCTGTTTGCTGCCTGTGGCTGGACTACTTGCATTACCCTTGGGAAGACTAAGCTGTCTGCTTTCTTGACCTTAAACCCGGCAACCCTCGTGAGTTGGACTTCCAGTATATTGACTGTTGCATGGAAGTGAGTTGAACTGAGCCCTCTGTACTGCTGTGTGGACTAATTAGCTGGTATACTGCTTTGTGCTGTATATACATCTATATATAACCATAAGTGTCCTGATTTTGTTTCTCTATAGAACCTTCTCTAACACATCCATTCATCTGTTGAGGGAAATTTAGTTCACTTCCACTTTTGGGCTATTGTGAAAAGTGCTGCAATGAGAAACAAAAATTATTTTTGTTACATAAATAAACATACAACCAGGTATTGATGGGGAAAACATTTATTTATTCCTTTTTTCCCGTGATTCCACATGGCAGAACACTGATTAGCTTAATTTGGAGCCTCTCTCTACATAGTCCTCCATTGCAGAAAATGAAATTTTAGCTGATCAGTGAAATGAGTTTAAAGAACTCAGCATGCTCAGTTTGCCCTTCTTCAGCATGGTCCACCATCTGATAACATCATTCTTTCTGCTCACTGACTCAGAGGTATGAGACTGTACCACTCAGTCTGAGGCCAGGTGGCCAAGCTTAACTGTGAGGTGACACTCCTAACTCACGACCTCCAGAGCTAACATTGACCTTCCTCTGTCTGATTCCTGCATCTCTGTCACTGATGCACACTCAGCTGAGGAAGAAATATGTGATTTATTCACACCACCTAAACCTAGTAAGTATAAGCTTTATTCTTCACAAGTCTAGTACAAAGCATACTTAAACAAAACTGCAATTTAATAGATGTGTGTGACACTAATTAATGTGTGTGACAAGTGGATTCTTTTGTTTCCTGACAACTAACTTACTGACATTACTGTGACTCTGACCCACAGTAAATCATGTGGTAGCCCTTTCATATTGATTGGAAACCTTCCTTT
>NW_022103924.1:2714926-2716513 GCF_000313985.2 Echinops telfairi
GGTGTCTTACACCTCCAAGGAGGAAAGACCAGATTTCCCAGAATTCTCAGAAGACCATGTCCACAGAAGTCTCATTGGCTATCTCCAGATTGACAGCCTAGACTCCACCCCTACACTCTTAATCCTTAAATTGACACCACATTAGGTGACTACCACAAGTAGCATGTCCCTGGGGACCATGGAGGTCCTTGGCTAGAAATTTGAAAAAACCTTGCCTGAAACATTTTTTTCATTTTTATCCTTCCTGGTTACAATACATGGATAACTGTAAGTACAGATAGTAGTCTTCATGAATTTGTGAGCCATTACAGAAATTAATGGACCCACCTGGGTTAATGAGACTGTCAACATTGTTCCATAATATGCAAATCAAGCCACATTTTTTAAGTCTTCTAGTAGCCACATTTAAAAGGCATAAATAAACCGGTAACAGGGGAGGCGGTCAAGATGGCAATGAGGTGAGTGGCACGTACTGAGGGCTCTTTCATACAAAGCAGGTTTAGTGTCCAGTTGGCCGAGTGGAAGGATTCTGATGAGTGAGAGATCCCCCTGGGACAGCACCCCACCTCCACCCCCACGCATTTGTCCTGAGCTGGAGCCCCGTGATCTGGGATCCAATTCTTAGAACATCTCGGCTTATCAGGCTGAGCGACCCCAGCGCACGTGCTGCCACAGCTTCTGTGATCAGTAATTGATCCACCCCACCCCCAGGCCAGGTCTTCACACCAGGAGTGGCTTGGCTGCCCCGCGGAGACACGCAGAGCTGTGGTGGGATCCCCTGCAGCAGCTGCCTACTAGGAGAGAAGGTTCCCTTTCCCTTTCCCTTCTCCCCGCATGGCAGTGATCCACCCCTGGGCTTGGGACCCTCCTTCTATTCACCCAGGGCCCTGGTAACTGACCTGCAGTCTACCAGTGGCTAGCTGGGTGACTTGTGACTGGGGAAGATCCATCTACATTGTTGCCTGTGACCCCTCCACCAGCACCCCACCTGCATGCCCACTCCTGCCAGCTTCACTCCCGCTCCCGGCCTGGGAGGCCATGTTGCAGCACACTCTCAGCTGGATGCCCGAGGCATTTTCCACAGGCATGCTCCCGCTGCCAGGGCCCATCCAAATTCTACCCATGGCCCTGTATTTCCAACAGAGCCACTTCAGGCCGGCACACGCCATGGGTGGTGCCCTGCAGTGTTCCCAGCACTGGCAGCCCCAAATGCTAAGCCTGCCTGCCCCAGCCCATTCCTGCCAGTGAAAAAGGTTAGCGCCAGTGCCCTGTGTTTCCACCGCAATCACTTCTGTCCATTTCCAGCCCAGTCCACGCCACTGCGGAGTCCTACATCGTTCACAGCACCAACAGCCCAAATGAGAAGCGCTCCTGCCTGCTAAGGAGGCTAGTGCCCCGGCCCTTCATTGCCCACTAGACCCGTTTCTGTCCACTCAGGTCAGGCCCAAGCCACTGCGGTACCCTGAAGTGTCCCCAGCACCTGTGGCCCCAAACTCCTTCCGGACATAGCCTGTTCCTGCTGGCACAGGAGGCTAGCACCTCGTCCTGCAGGAGCCACTTCTCCCCACTCCTGGTGTACGCCACTGC
>NW_022103924.1:2716936-2718586 GCF_000313985.2 Echinops telfairi
TCTCTCTCTCTCTCTTTAATTAAACAAGAAAAAGAATGCTAAGTGTGCCCTGACAGACTAGGTCAAAACATCCTAAGGGGCATACATTTAGGCTCCAGCTCCCACTCCAGTCACTGAAACTTCTCACCACTGTTGGCCACTGAACCATCAAGGAACTCTGCCTACACGGCAGTCTGACCCACCTCTATAGTATGTCACAGGTATCCCCCTGAAAGCGTCCTTAATAGTAACACAGAGAAGGACTTAAGGGCCACTTGGTCTCCAAGAAACATGGGGCTTATGAAAGGACCAAGGAAAAATCAACAGATGGCACCACTCCCAACAAAAAAACCAGAGACAAAGCATAGTAGTAGAGTTAATGCCTCTCATAGAAGAATCAGACAGATATGTCACAGAAGGAATTTTTCAGAAGTCTGCTCAGCATAATACAGGAGCTGAAGGAAGCAACGCAGAATACAGATGCAATGATAGAGGAAATGAAGTCCACAATAGAGGGGATGAAGTCCACACACCAAAGGGAAATACAGGGGCTAACGGATGAGGTAGCAGAAGTCACACACAAGGTTACATAATTTACAATTAGGCTTGAGGAGGCAGTGAACCATATCAGTGATCTTGAAGACACTCAAACAGACCACAGCAAGGGGAAAAGACGGTCAGATATGAAAATTAAAGAAGCAGAAGATAACCTGAGAACAATGACAAATGCTATGAATAGGAATAATATTCAAATAATTGGTCTACCAGAACAGAACACACTACACAAGTTGACAACCAAGATAGTGAAGGAATTTCTGGAAGAAAACTTTCCCACCTTAATGAGTGAGAGCCAGGCATTCATACAGGGTGTAGAAAGGATACCAAGTAGATTAACCCCACCCCCCCAAAAAAAAGCTCACTGAGACATATAAGAGTAAAAATATCCAACTTTGAGGAAAAAGAAAATTTTAAGAGCAGCAAGAGAAAGGAAGATAGTCACATACAAAGGAGCTCAGGTAACACCATGAAGAGGAGGGAAACGTGGAGCAACATCGTCCAAAAGCTGAAAGAAAAAAACACCTCCCCAGAATCCTATATCCTGCCAAATTATCCATTAAAATAGATGGGGAGATAAGGTTCTTCCAGGACAAGAAAAGACTCAAAGAATATGCAGCAAGACACCCGACCCACTATGCCAAGAGGATCAACCTCGACCAAGCACAAGCAGGATAACACCATATAGCCCATCTCCATCCAGAAGCCAACAAGACAGCAACAATTACCAAGACAACAAGGCCTCAGAGGGAAAAGAAGACATGATAGAAACTCCCCACACAAACACAGCAAACTAATATAAAGGGAGATAGGAAAACACCCAAAACACAAGACAGGGTATGACAACAATGAATCCACAAATCGTGATAACTCTGAATTCCAATGGCTTCAATTCATACATTAAAAGAAAAAGCCTGGAGGACTGGCTCAGAAAACATAATCCATCAATCTGTTACCTGCAAGAGATACATCCTAAGCAAAGAGACAAAAATAAACTGAGGGGCAAAAGGCTGGCAGAAAGTATACCAGGCAAATGGCAACTTTAAAAAAGCAGGAGTGGCAAACTTAACCTCTGAAAAAATGGACCTCAAAGTTCAAACCATAAAAAGAGACAAG
>NW_022103924.1:2719943-2721900 GCF_000313985.2 Echinops telfairi
AAAGTATATAAAACATATCATCCTTCACAACAAGGTAATATTCATCCCAGGGATGCAGGCATGGTTTAACATCCAAAATCCATCAATATTATATACCACATCAATAGGAAAAAGGATAAAAACCATACAATAATATCCATCTACACAGAAAAAGCAACTGACAGCATTTAGCACCCATTCCGAATTAAGACACTCATGAAGATAGGAATAGAAGGTAAATTCTTCAAGCTGATACAAGCTACAAACAAAAAGCCAATAGCCAACATCATAGTTAATGGAGAAAAGACAAAAACAATCCCACTGACAAAGGGTGCAAAACAAGGATGCCCCTTGTCCCCACTTCTATTCAATATCGTATTCGAGGTTCTAGCTAATGAAATAAGACAGTGGAAGGTCATTAAAGGTAATCAAATGGAAGAGAAGGAGGTGAAACTATCGCTATTTGCAGATGACATGCCCCTGTACATTGAAAACCCCAAAAGCTCCACAATGGGAGTACTTACAGTGATAGAGGAATGTGGAGGAGTGGCAGGATACAAGATCAGCAAAGAGAAGTCAATAGGTTTGCTATACACATTGGACAGGACCATAGAAGAGGAAATCAAGAAGGCAGTACCCTTCACAGTAGCCAAGAGCAAACTGAAATACCTAGGAATATATTTAACAAACAAATAAAACACCCTAAAGACCAATACAAGGAAAACTACAAGACTATACTACAGGAAAGCAAAAGCAAACTCCACAAATGGAAGAACCTCCCATGCTCATGGATTGGAAGGCTCAACATAGGAAAAATGACAATCTTACCCAAAGCACTTTATAAATTTAATGCTATTCAGAATCAAATATCAACAACCTTTCTCAAAGAATTGGAAAAACTAGTCACCAATTTCATATGAAGAGGAAAGAAGGTGAAAATTAGCAGAGAACTCATAAAGGAGAAGGAAAAAGTTGGAGGACTCACCTTACCTCATTTTAATACCTACTACACAGCTACAGTGGTCAAAACAGCATGGTACTGGCACAATGACAGATACTCAGACCAGTGGGAAAGAATAGAAAGCCCAGAAATAAAACCACCAGCATATTGACAACTGATCTCTGATAAGGGTCCCAAAACCATCAAGTGGAAAGCGAATGCCCTTTTTAACAAGTAATGCTGGAAGCAATGAATATCCACGTGTAGAAAAATGAAAGAAGATGTTTTACCTCACCCAATGCACAAGAACAAACTCAAGATGGATCACAGACCTAGAAGTAAAACCCCAAACAATCGGGACCATCAACAAAGGAATCAGGACAAACCTAACATCATTGGCCCAGGGAACTCATAGGCTCACTGCAATAGGGAAGGGTACATACACAGGTGAACTGGAAATCGACAAATGGGATTTAATACAAATAAAACACCCGTGTGCCTCAAAAGACTTTGCCAAGAGGGTGACAAGGCAACCCGCAGACTAGGAGAGGGTTTTCAGTAGTGACACCTCAAACAAAGGGCTCATTACTAAAATTTACAACACCTTCATGTCCTGCAAAAAGAGGAAAACAGTTAAACCCCCACCCCCCACCCCCAAGGAAGTGGACAAAAGAACTGAAAAGGACTTTCACTATGGAGGAGAACCATATGGCCAACAGGCATAGGAGAAAGTGTTCCCGGTCATTAGCCATAAGAGAAATGCAAATTAAAACAACCATAAGTTACCACCTAACACCCCTGAGGTTAGCCCAAATAAGAAAATCAGAGAGCAACAAATGTTGGAGGGGATGTGGTGAAATAGGAACCCTCCGGGAGACTTCCGGGAAGATGGCAACGGAGTGACACATACCAGAGGGATGCCGCAGAATCCAGCCCAGGAGAGCTGCTTAGAGGGAACTTTAACACAACCAGAACACAGGAGGAGCATCATAAAGATAAGTAGGCACAGACCCACGGGGTTTTGAGGGGCTTGGGGCT